>NC_084820.1:62119020-62351907 GCF_958449725.1 Rosa rugosa | reverse complement strand
AGTCCCTAAGGTCAAAATTTCCGTATGATTGGTCCCTCCCGCGTCAAATTAGGAGTTGGCCTTAGGTGAAATGTCCAATATACCCCTCTGTTATTTCTTTTCCTTTTTAATTTCTTTTTCTCCTTTTTTTTTCTTTTTAATTTCTTTTTTCTTTTCCTTTTAATTTTTATTTTTGCCTTAATTTTCTTCTTTTTTTCTTGTTCATTTTTAATTTCTTTTTGTATTTTTCTTCTTTTTTCTTGTTCCTTTTTAATTTCTTTTTTTCCTTTTTTTTCTTTTCGTTTTGCCTACTTTCTCCTTCCTCAACCCACCAATCTCATTCCGATCAAACTCCACAACCCATCTGTTTCTCTCCCCAAATTGAAACCAAACCCAGCAAAGACCTAGTTTGGCGGTGCAGAGATGGACATTGAGCAAAAGCAAGAGGCTAGGAGCTGATCGATCACTTCTTCACCTTCTCTGAAGCCATCTCCCTCTGTGGGATCCGCCCTCGCCTCCATCGTCGCCGACGCCATCTCCAAACACAAGCAGATCCCAATCAGCTCGGAAATTCGCCTCTAAAACATTCATCTCTTGTTTTCACAGCCTACTTCTCTCTCTCCCAACTTAAATCTCACTTCTCTCTCCACATCAAGCCTCAATTTGAAACTTTTCACTGAAAACTACCATTTTTTCAGACCCTGAGGTTTTGGGTCTTGCTCAAAATGGTGATTTGGATTTTGGGTCTGGTTTGAAATGATGGCTTTTGATGGACAAGTTTACCAAAACTAGAAGTGAAGAAGAAGTAGCGCAGTGATGGAAAAGAAAATGGCCGCCGGCGTGGAGAACAATAATTGGGGTTTCGGGTCGATCTGGATTGGTTCGCTGACATGGCGCTACCGATGCAGCAGGATATGATGGTCATTAAAAAGGAAAAAGGAAAAAGAAAAAAGAAAAAAGAAAAAAAGAAATTAAAAAGGAAAAAAGAAAAATAAAAAAAGGAAAAGGAAAAAAAAAAAAAAGGGTCGCCGGCGTGGAGAACAAGAATTGGGGTTTCTGGTCGATCTGGATTGGTTCGCCGACGTGGTGCTATCGATGCAGCAGGATACGATGGTCATTAAAAAGGAAAAAGAAAAAAGAAAAAAAGAAAAAAAAAAGAAATTAAAAAGGAAAAATAAAAAAGAAAAAAAGAAATTAAAAAGGAAAAATTAAAAAGAACAAAAGAAATTAAAAAGGAAAAAAAAGAAATTAAAAAGGAATAAAAAAAAGGAGAAAAAGAAATTAAAAAGGAAAAAGATATAACAGAGGGGTATATTGGACATTTCACCTAAGGCCAATTCCTAATTTGACGCAGGAGGGACCAATCAGACGGAAATTTTGATGTTAGAGACTTTTCAGATTAATTGAGAATGTCAGGCTGAAACGAAAAAAAGGTCATAGTACAGGGACTAAACATAATTTAATCCAAAAAAAAAACATGATAGTCAATGTTCATGTTAAATGGGCCACGTACACGGGCCGAGTCACTTTCTCTTTCTTCTTGGTTTCTACATAAACAACAATTTCACACAGGCCACGTACACTTATGGCCCTGCCTACTTTCTCTTCAATGGTACAACAAACACATCAACAAAATTTATTGAACCAGAAAAAACCAAACACATCAACAAAGTTACAAAACCAAGGATGGAGGATGATTAGTTGATTACAAGCTGACTGGGCTGTAGCCCATGCAATTTTTTTTTAATATTTAGGCTTATTAATCAGCTACGCCCACCTATAAAATATAAATCTTAGGCTTGGTAGCCCACTCAGTCCCCAAAGTTGTCTTTAGTCAAATAATTAATTTAGCCCGGCTTCACAGATTGTATCTCGCACTCGTGTTAATGCCTATCAGTTTGCTCGTGTTAACTGGCTTTGGACCAGTAGGAATGCAAATGCTGCTGCAGACTGTGTGGCAGCTTTGGCATCTCGCAGGGTGTGTCCGGCGGATTGGGTCACCAACCCTCCTACCACCCTCATGCGTATTCTGCTCTTCGACGCGGCTGGCCCTCCTCCATAGCTTGGACTATGTTTCACTGCTAGCTTTTCTTTTTTCTTCTTTTTCAGTCTGTTGCTTTCTTTCCTTGGTGCCGTTCTGGGCCTTTGTCTGCTTTGTACTATCAAAAATAATAATAATAATAATAATTAATTTAGCCAAGATATAAAGAAGTGTTTGAACCCAAAATAAATATTTTTTCCCTACATGGGGGACTCGAAGAGAACCGGGCCAATATCCGTGGCCCAAACGATTTATTTTCGATAAGCTCGGAAAATATTGTTTAGAGGCTAAATAAAGCCTACTTGGAGGCCAAGCAATTTTAAAGCAAATCTGGGTATTAATCGATTGACTATTAATTATCAAATATTTGATAATTAATGATGATCTATTTGCTTGATTACCAAGGTTGAGCAGGAGGGAAGAATGCGGATGAGTCGGTTTGCTCGCGAAGATCAAGTTGGCTATACTTCTCTACCCATATTCAAGACCACCCCTGCAATTAAGGTCTTTGGTGGTTCAATTAAAGAGGGAGTCAAGGTGGGCCATTATCCTTCGCTACCAGCGGCATGCAAGCAAGCCATGCAAATATTCATATATTCCCATGCAATTAATGTGCAATGGCATATATGGAAGCATGCAATCATGCTTGATGGTGGTCAAAGAGGAATATTTATATATATATGATGTATGTATGGTGGCTCATGCATGGTTCAAGTAAGGAAGATTCCCCATGTAATTAAACATGGCAACGTGCTGTCCTTCTCCACTTATATTCAAGAGTATTCATGCAATTAAATAGCATGGTGGGCCATCATTCACCAGCCAATCACATGCAAGCGAGCAAGTCTTCCATGCAATTAAGGTTTCATGAAGGTGGAGCAGTTTGACTCGCGACCAGAAGAATATTACATCCAGGACTCCAAAAGGCAATTAACCTTGCCTAGAAGATTGCTACGACAGAGTTAATCTTTCATTGACTACGATAGTTATCAAAACTATTAAGAGTTTTGATTTGATTCAAGGCCAATATCTGTGGCCTAAAATATAGTATTTCGTTCCTATTTGGAAGAGAATCTGCAGCAGCCTATATATAGAGGCTAAAGACGATACAGAAAAAAGGACCTCTCTCAAATCAATCAATCCCAGCGATTACAAAGCCTCCCCGGAGCAAACCTTCAATCTCGTTGAAACCCGGTGACCGTGCGCCAGTCCCAGTCTCTCCAAGAGCCGACTGTCAGCATCACCAAACCAACCCGGCGACCGTACTTCCAGTCCCAGTCTCCCCAGGAGCCGACTGCGAGCGCAACCGCCACCGTTACTACCAGCGAAGCAAGGGTAACGCCCTCGCAACCCAGCGAAGCTAAAGTCACGCTTTAGCAAAAACCCGTGCTTCTTCCAACTTCTCAGTGATTGCTCTGCTTAGTCTACAACACTAAGTATCGATTCGGTGAACGCAAAGAGACCACAACCAAAGACCTTACCAGTAAGGCAAAAAGTCCTTTTCCGAAAGGCATAGAGAAGAACCCTGTGACGAGGTTGGTGCTCTCCTCGTCCACAGCGCTTGAAGAAGAAGTCAGGTCAAGGGACTACCCCAACGACTGCACCCCGCGGTGCTGGCACGCCTGCGCAATCAATCGCTCAAAAGAGACAGTTTGCAAGCCAACTGGTTTTGGAGCCAAACAAGAAGAAAGACAAATCTGGGAGGTTCAATACAACTAGCCAGGTAGCCCGCCAATGCTTTGGGGTTTTTTACTTGCTAAGTTTTTTACATTCATTGGTTACCAAGCATGTACACAGTACACCTACAAACTTCAAAAGCTGGTGTTTGTACCAGGTTTGTATAGTTACATATTATTAAAATAAATATATGGAGGATGTTTGGATCCTTCTAATTTTTCTTCAAGATTAAACTTCACATGTGGCTCCGAACAATTTCTCAACCTGTTTTCTCATTATGATGGCGGTTGTCTCATCTAATTCATCTTGTATCACCCCAATTACTTCAAAGTTGTATACACAAAGTAATAGAAGTGGCTAGAGTCAGTAATAGAAGATGCATACATTGATCAGGAAAGTAAAGAGGGCTGATCAGGAAGGTAAAGAGGTTGGAAACAACAAAACTGAATGATACATAGTTTCCATGCTCAATGATAATAGAAACCTAAACTTTACCATGAAAACTAATATGTATAATCTGATTATGCAAGTTTAATGCATAGAAGCATGCCATGACTCAAAAATGTAAATAGAGTAGCTGATGCAACTATTTTGAAGAAGTAGACCTCTGAAAACCTTCAAAAGATTATGCGGTGTTGTTGGGCATATCAAAACTACAATTTCATCTAGGAAGAGCTTTTAGATTTTTTTTTTCCTCATTCATCTTTGGTGGCAAGTTTGTATAATAATACAATCTTTAGGCAGGAATCCATAATGTGGATTACATACGCACCCTTCCATTTCATCAAGGCTGATCCCTCACATCAGTCGGTTTAATAAATTAGAGCTGTGTTCATGGAGAACAATTCTGATGTTTGACTGAAGGACAGTAATTAACCATAGCGGTGGGATAGGTTTGTGATTTGTGGTTTTTGCTAACTGTCTAATAATTAAATTCTAAATTAGCATTAGGGCATCTCCAACAGTGTTTGCTATAAACATAGCTAAACATTGCTAAAAGTTAAATATAGCTATCCAATTTGAGAGTTGTCCTCCAGCAAGGATACTATTCTTGAGTTAATTTAAAATAAAATAAAAAAGATAACTAAAACAACGGCTACCTACAACGTCTGTTCTATAAAAAAAAGACGCATATTCATGTTCAACCATCTTCCATCTTCAACTTCACTTTCAATACTGATAATTTCTTTCTTTAGCTATGACTCGTTTTTTACGTGATATGATGATGAATGACGAATCCTCTGATGACGAGGATGAAGCAATTATGCTTGCTCTTGTTGAACAATCAATGAAGGAAGACAAATCCCGCCGCCGACGCGGTTTTGTTGAAGGTAATTCTCATCTGCTATTTGAATGTCTTCCGTCTAGTATATCTATCAATAATTGATAATTGATTATATTGTATCAATTGAATATGTATGATCTGGTATTTGATTAATTCGATCCCTTAGTTGGTTCCCAATGCATCCCACATGACTACCCCACACTTCTCAAAGAATCAATGCAACTTTCCATTCAGTTTAGCGGTGGGATTGAGTGGTGGTGATTGAGGAACGGAGAGAGGACCATGATTGTAATATATAACAACAAGAGTCCTGATCCCCTGCTCAATGAAAGTCAATGCTCATTTGGTCACTCACCGTCCGATTGAAAATCGGACGGTTGACAAGTAAGTGACTAAATGAGTGCTTATCTGTCAACCGACCGATTTTCAATCGGACGGTGAGTGACCAAATGAGCATTGACTTCATTGAGCAGGGGATCAGGCCTGATAACAACAAATGTGGTTTTGAGCTGATCTCATGATTTAAACAGATAACAATAGAGCAAAACATTCATTCCATAAGATGATAAGCAAACACGAGACTATCTGTTGTGATTGGCTGAGATGTGTGAGTTCGCTAACGTGCGCCGTACGTGTTTAGAGCACAATTCTTCAGAGCAATGGTGGTCATGGCCAATCTTTGGGTCTGGGTTTTATTTAGAGTTAATTACTGTTTACTCCCTATACTTATAGGGTTTCGTCGTTTCAGTCCCTAACCTTCGAATTTCACCTAAAAAGTCCCTGAACTCCCAATTTCCTCCCAATTAGTCCCTGCCGTCAACTTTCAGTCAAAGCCCCCGTTATTTTGCTGACGTGTCATTAATTTCAAGCTAAAATGTCTATTATACCCTTATTTACTCTTTTTTAATTTATTTTTTTCTTTTCTCTCCTATTTTTTTTTCTTTTTCTTTTTCTTTTTTACATCTTCTTCTTCCAGCTCTCTCTCCTCTTCTTTTTATCTCCGCCATCACCCCAATCTGCCATGGCTAAGCCAGCCACCCAAGTCATCTGCATCTAACGAGCCCACTTCGTGCTTGTCGCCGCCAATAGAGAATCCAGTATGTGTGTTCGATCGGGGTCGATCAATTTGACCCGATCTTAATCCACCCAGATCCAAGAAGCCTCTCCTCCACCACCATAGCCCCGTCATTGCTCCGATCAAAAACAAATGGCGGCTTCCTCGTTCGGCCTGCCATAGCCCCAGTTCTGGTCCGAGGTCAAGTCGGTCAGGCTCCGCCGCGACCGAATCGTAGTTGTTCCCGATTCCATGAAACTTCCCTCCTTCTTCTTCAAATTCCTTCTCGAGATTTGAGAAATCTCAGTCGTATTGGTAAATCGACTCCAGCCGATAACGCCGCCTTCCATAGATTTTGAAGGTTGTTCTGCTCTTCTACGTATTCTGGTTCCGGCTAAGGCTGCGAGGTCTTGATGCTCTTGGCGCGTGTGGCGGTGGCTTTGGGTTTGGTGGCGTCCTCCTCCTTCGCCGCTGGCCAGGCCTTTCTCTTGGCTCCTTTCCTCATTGTAAGGTTTGAATTTCGGACAGAGAGAGGCTATGGAGAATTTGGGGTTTGGTGAAGAAGGTGTTTGTTTTGGTTTTGGCCAGTAACCGGACCCGTGGTATGATGCCATGCAGTGGCGCGGCGAGCTCGTGATCTGGGTTTTCAGTTGACGCCAAAGCTCTTGGTTCGATTCAGAGCTTTGGGATAATGTATTTCAATTTATAGATTTGAGATGATTGTTGCTTCATTTACTGGTTTGGTTGCGATTAAATTATAAACGTGAGTTCAGCTTGTTTTTACTTCTCTTGCAGATGGTGGAGGTGGTGGGTGGCGTTGGCGTTGGTGAAGGAGGAGAGGAGGAGATAATGGAGAGGAGGAAGAGGAGGTGGTGGCATGGTGGTGGTGGTGTTGGTGGTGTTGCCATTGCCGTTGGTGAAGGAGGAGAGGAGGAAGAGGTGGTGTTTGGTGGCATTTGGGAGGTGAGAGAGGAGGAAGAGGTGGTGGTGGTGTTGGTGTTGTCGTTGGTGAAGGAAGAGAGGAGGAAGAGGTGGTGGTGGTGGTGGTGTTTGTGAGGTGAGAGAGTGCGAGAGAATGGAAGAGGAAGTAAAGAGAAAAATAAAAATAAAACAGAAATTTTTTTAACTGAGGGTAAAATAGACATTTCGGCATAAAATGGCTGCCATGTCAGCAACTTAACAGAGAAATTGAGGGAAAATTGACGGCAGGGACGAATTGGGAGGAAATTGAGAGTTCATGGACTTTTTAGGTGAAATTCAAAGGTCGGGGACTAAAACGATGAAACCCTATAAGTATAGGGAGTAAGCAGTATTTAATCATTTTATTTATAAATTCGTATAGTACTATAGTTACACTACCATTTTGGGTTTAGTAATCGTTGCCATGGTTTTTATATATATAGATGTAGACACACACACACAGTAGAGATCATATGTAAACTTCAGTACTTGATAATTTCAATTATTTGACTTTATTTCAAACAAACAAACATTGTAACATAACTTCAGTAAGATGAGTTCAATTTAATAATCCTTATGAATACAAGATTTATTTTTCAATCAATTGACAACATAACAAAACATCTAGCACGTGTAACATAAGATAGAGGAATCAGATAAGATAAAGTCTTACTAGTCTATGAAGAACTGAGATCTCTAATGGCAGATATCGCCAATTGTTCAGATGCCCTTCGAAAACTATACGCAAAATTTACAAATTCATAATTCATCTTAAATAGAGGAAGAGAGAACTCAAGAGCCCAGAAATTAGAACGTTGGAACTCAAAAATTGGAACGTTGGAACTGAAGAATTGGAACGTTGCAGATTTTATGTGAAGTTATTTTTCTCTCTCCTCTCTAGCTATATTTAGCTAGAGGTTTTAGCTAAAGCTAAATTTAGCTTTTAAATATGTATTCTGCTGGAGATAAAACTTATCCCAAAATTTGTTAAATTTCAATTTTTTTTAAAAAATAGGTATTCTGTTGGAGATGCCCTAATAGGTTGAAGTTAACAACGGTTCCTATAGTACTAGTAGACAAAAAGTCCAACAAAATATTTGACGAAATTGTGCGTGTATATCTAGTTTCGTCTATATCTATATCATAACAGTTGACAACTAATGATATGGTAACAAACTCATATGCAGATCTATCCCTGAATCTGAAGGCCTAGGCCATCACAATTAAATAATGGATACACTCTGGATCAGAGCCATTGAATAATTGCTAAACCAAAATGCCAAAATGTACACAATGCATAATTCCTATTCAAAGTATATTTACCCAACATGTTTAGGCATTTAGCATAGTCCTATAATCATCTACCGGATCAAATTCGATCTCCAGAACAAAGAGGAAAGTTTTTTTTTGAGTTTGTCAAGGGGAACCCAAAGGCTTCCTAGGCCCAAGATAAACCCATTCGGCGCATGTGAAATGCTCAAACTGTGCATTGCAGCACAGTGCCCGACCACTTTGACAGCTTCGGGGTTCGAACTTAGGTTGGGGAGCACACTCAACTAGGCAAGAACCACTAGGCCACTTGCAGTGGTTAAGAGGAAAGTTTTTTTTTGTTTGATCAGGTAGTTAGCTGTTAGTAACTCACACACCCATGCAGTGGTATCCCAGCGTCAGGACACCTGTTAGTTGAGCAAATTCTAAGCCTGTCTCCAAAAATAATGGATTTGCATTGAAAAAAAAAATAATGAAACGACTTCTTTTGCAATTATAGCAAGTCATTTGAACATGGGTTTTTTACAACCAAAAAGGAAGGATGACATGCTTCTAACTTTCTCAACTAAACTTGGTTGCAGAGAACTGAAAATTTAAATGAAAGTTTTTGGAGGTATAAATCGATCATATATAAATCCAGGCCAAAGATCGAGAGCGGTATCAGTTTGATCCTTTGCGGGAAAAATGGACCTCAAATTAGTGAGAGATCATGACTATACAAGTATCCAAAGTAAGAGAGTTTCAAATCCCGACTTCGATGTTTCAATCGATCCTGTAACATGAAATCATCATTTTGGAGGAACGGGCATATATAATTAAATACAAGATCGAACACAAAAGCATATGTACAGCTCAAATGTTGACATTTCTATTCCCCTTCAAAAACTTACCCTTCTAGTTAAGATGAATATAAATCAACCTATGATTCAAGAGCGAGGTTAGTTATTCATCTTTGATAACACCATTCAATGCATTTCTGGCAAGGAACCTTAATAGCTAGTTCCCGTTTTTTTTTTTTTTTTTTTTAATCATAGCTAGTTCCCGTTATTGCACTGGCAAGTCAATAAGTAATGTCATGCAGTGTGCCCAGAGTGTATGCATGTGATATTTATTTTGCTTCTGGATGGCATGGTAACTTGGGTAGCTGAGAGTTGGGATACAAATTTTCCATTTTTGGTCCAATTACAAATTTGCTGCCCGCCTTTTTTAGTTGGGTGAATAAATACCCACGTTCTAAATTAATGCCACATGCATCTTAACTATCGTCATTAATGCCACATAAATCTTAATCTAATCATAGTTAATTACATGATCTTCTTTTTTTTCAAACAAATATGATAATGATGAAAGAAAAAGAGAATTTTTATTGGGACCTCTTAATATCTTTCAATTTTTAATTATTCAATGACATATCCTTATACAAAAAAACTGTTAAAGACAACAAACTAATAAGGAAAATATTTTTTTTCTCTGCCTGCCTTTTTTAGTTGGGTGAATAAATACCCATGTTCTAAATTAATGCCACAACCAATCATATCTCAAGATTGGATTACAGCTTTTCAAAAGTTTATTTGGACATGAAATGAGAATCATATGTCAATTTGGATTTTCTGGGTAGGTTTGCATGAAGATGGAAAAGAAAAGTTGGAGTTCTTGGCTTTTTGCTGGGTTTCATTGGTTTCGGTACTGAAGAAATAAGCAAATGGTAAAATATTTTCTTTTTGATTAACCATGGTTAGACAAAGATAGATTAATGTGGCATTAATTTAGAAGGTGGGTGTTCTCCCCGCCCCGGCCCCCACAAACAAATTTGCTGCATCGATCCATGAGAAAGATAAACTCGATCTATATTAATTTGCAGACTAGTTTCCACTTATTTTCACTTAGTAAATATTACTCATGAGTAAAAGGAGATATGCTGATAAAAGTTAAAACCGTATTAAAACATATCGATACAGAGAAACCAAAGCAATGTTGTAATACATAATATATATTATATATAATATAATATATATATTATATATAATATAATATATATATAGCACAATGCATGTACTCATATGCTTATATCGATCTGAGATTCTGAGCAGCTAGGTTTCCTCTTAAATCATTTCACTTTTGTTTCAAACCTTCCCTCCTGCTCCATGCTACTGATTTTGTTTGACAAAGCTTTTCGGTTCTTCTGAAGCTCAGTCGGGAGCTTAACATCCGTTGCCAAACCAACAATCTCAAGAAACCTTATTAGATACCAAGTAATATCAATTTGCCACCATTCAAAACCTTGTCGAGCTGAGTACTCAAAAGCATGGTGGTTATTGTGCCAACCTTCTCCATGAGCTAGCAATCCACATAACCTAAACAACACAACATATTAAATTTCATGGCATTAATCACTATCAGTAGCCAATAAACATATCATTAACTATGTACGTAGAGAAGATACAATATATAATAATATTAATTACCAGTTGTTTTTGGACAAATCACCAGTATCCCATACTTGGTTTCCCCATATGTGGCAAACCGAATTTATTGAAAAAGTTACATGGAGAAGAAATATCGTTCTCACAGCCTACAAATAGTTACAAAATAAAAAGAACAAATAGTTAACTATTGGTTAAAACTGAAACGACGATGAATTTAAAAATATAAAAAGGTAAGAGAAATTTTATTACCAGTGCCCAAACTAAATAGGGCATTCCTCCTATGCGATAGAGTACAACTCCACAAGCAATACAATGATAAGGGTACGTGTAGTGAAGAAACTTATAATATGTCTGTTTTTTCAAATCTCCAACATTGTATAGTTTTCCATCATACTGCACAATTTCAAAGTTAATTAATAGTAAGTACGTGTAATTAAAAAAACAAAACTTTCATTTGTACAGGAATAACAGTGTGTAATAAAATGAAGAGTATAGGAGATTTATACGCACACTTCCAAAACGTTTACGAAAATCAAAGATCCAACCAATGTGACTAAACCAGAAACCCTTAAGAGGGGTATGAGGGTCATTCGGCGTGTCCACAAACTGGTGGTGACTCCTGTGTGAGCTAACCCATTCTAGTGGACTTCCCTACAAGACCAAAAACCAACTCCATAACTTTATATACATATATAATATCTTCACCTTTCCGATGTGAAATATTTAAGAATTCAAAAAAGAATGAAATTTAGGGCATAGATCGATGAACCTGAAGTGAATGAACCGCGCAATAGGCGAAGAAGTATTCGAGCCATTTGGGAAGCTTGAAGCTTCTGTGGGCGAGATTTCTATGAAAAGATATAGTTACCCCCACACCAGTGACATAGTAGAGTGCTACGCCCAACCAAAACGCAGACCATGTGAAATGAAATGGCGCCAGAAGAGCAAGAAGATGTATAGCACCAAGGGTGAAAACACTAACTATGTCGACACCGTTCCATTGCCTCCCCAGAAAATAAACCGGCTTCTGCACCATCCAAAGTAGCCATGCCATCTTCTTCTTGCTAAGCTTATTAAGCTAAGTTGCTGCTCTCTTCTGTAGTTCTGTACCAAAATATGAGTTGTGTGCACAAATATATATATACACACACAGAAAATGGAAGCCAGTTAGGTGGGCCGCTGGTTAGATTGTCATATTAATTGAACCTTCAATAGCAACGTATGACTGCATTTACTTTTTCATGTTCTGGTACCTACCCAGGCAATAGTATTTGTGGAGGAAGAAAAATAATGAACTAATTAACTATAATAAGCAGGTTCGGTGCCAGGTCTGAAATGTATGAAAAACTCCTATTTCTTACTCTGAATTCTGGCGGGGGCTTCTTTTTCTTCTCGGGGGAATACATTGCACTGTGCTTAATTGTGTAGGTGAGGCTAACATATTGGTGCACGTCATTAATTCTTCCAATCCAATCTGTACGTGGTATTCATGTATATCCTATTTTGTTTTTTTGTTTTTTTGGTAGATGTATATCCTATTTTGTTGGGTTGAGTATATAAACAAGCAGTAATTAACTGCAGCATCTCGGCCGGTGGCCAAAATTGTCAAACTTTGTTATAATTGACGAATACTAGCATTTCTCCACACATGCTCTGCATGTGCAAGTATTTTTTATTTTATTTTATTTTTTTTGCAGAAAATAATAAAAAAAACGGTTATTGCAGACATAAGATCATGGGAGAGAAAAGTGGATGTGGTTTTTTTTTTTGTTTAATTTTTTAATAAAAATATATTTTGTAAATGTCATAATTGTCCTCGTGATTTAATTAATTCTCAAAGTTTTTTAATCTTCTAGGGTCATTTCCGTTAAAATTTTTGATTTTGGCTAACAAACTCTCTTCTCTTAATAATAGTATAGATATAAACGTACAGTAACGAAGAAAAAGGAAAACTTAATTATGCATGTCAGCATGTGCTTGGTGAGTGAATAATATTGGTGTTAGGTTATAAGTTTCTAACCTGCACATACAGAAAGAAAAACTAACCAGTAATTAACTGCAGCATCGATCTTGGCCGGTGGCCAAAACCACTGTTAGAGTAACAAGAGTTGCAGGCTCCAGAGAGACCCAACCGAAGCTGCAGGCAACGGATAGAGAGGTTCAATTGATCTACAAAGTGAAAGTAATATGGGCTTCTTGGTAATGGATAAAGTTGACCAAACCTTTATAAATTCATAGATAAATTTCTTATCTTCCCATGTGAAATTCATATTATGAACTTCAGTCCTTAGAAAATTCAATAGCATTCTTGAACCACTTCAGTCTTCAGAAAATTCAATGCCCATAAGAGTCATTTGGCCCTTGCCAAAATTTTGAAAAAAATCTATTATATATGTACTGTATTGATAATTTTCTATATGAGATAGAAGAGATAATTCACTATTTGCCCATTTTAAAACAAAATAAGTTACTTTACTCATCAAAGAATACTAACTTCTTTTGTATCTATTCCCTCTCTTTTTCTTGTTTCTCAATAGCTAGTATGTTTCTCTTGTCATGATTTACAGGTTTTCTTACCTATTTTATTATACCAAATAACTTTTAGGTGAATATGTAGGCTATTTAGGTGATTAAATTTGTAGAATAGTATCTACTTGAAAACCACTAGTCTCTTCATTTTTCTTAAACTTTGCTATGCCTTGACCCCCTTAACAAAATTTCTGACTACGCTATTAAACGCCCCCTTAGAACCAGCCCTTTTTACAATCGAATGGAACCATACAATAATTTTTCACCTCTCTTCTACATTAAATTAATAAGGAAAGTTTTCTTTTAATAAATTTACCTCGTTCTGTCGACCAAAAAAAAATTAAAAATTAATAAGGAAAGTCAAATATGTAGATATGGGCTGACAATGTTTATGGTCGAGTTGCGTATGATGCCGATTGGCGAGAGGCGCTCCATGTTGCCCATGCTCAGCATTATGTTTATTGCTTCTACATTCTTCGGCCTTCTTCCACCAATATTAATTCTCCATCATGCTGCAGATAATAACTTCCAATCACTTTGACAAAAAAAAATATAAAAAAAGAACTTCCAACCTAACAACTTAGACATACATTCAATTCTACAATCATTATATTTATATACATTCATTGAGTTTGTACTTAACTTCTTCAGGTTTAAAAAAAAATTACACCCCATTAATTTTTCTAAATCATCTCGCACATATATGTACTCGCATGTATGGTTTAAGTGGAAGAAGAAGAATGGCGAAGGAGAAACAGAGTAAAAAGGGAGAGGAGAGAAGAGAAAATATAAAGCAAAAATTTTAAGAAGACTGTAGGAGATTAAAGTCACCTCAAATTTCATGTCAAACATTTGGGTATTTAAAATTTGAGAAAATGACTTGTATAGTACCCGACATTTTCGCTCAAGTTTCAAAACTATCAGAAAGATACCTGAGGTTCTGATCCCGATTGAATAATCGTACCTAAAACCATTAGCTCCGTTACGGAGATTGCCAGTTGGCATATTTTGAAGGGTATTTTCGTCCTTTCATGTCTTAATTGATTTTTTTTTTCTTTTTCCTAAACATCTTTTCTATGTTTTTTTCTTGGGTGTTTCTAAATGTACCCAGCAAATATCTAAATACACCCAGCAATTTTTTTTACACCAGCAAAATTATAAAATCTCTCTAACTACACCTAGCAAATATCCAATAATACCCTTGTTAATTAAACCCAGCAAAACCCAAACATCCAACAAAACCAATATTGAGCAAAAACTCCTTTGTTCGTCTGAAATGATCGAACTCAGATCTCTGAATACCCAACACCTCAATCTAGTTGGTTGCAGATATGAGAATATATATAAATCCTCGGACATATCTCCATCTGTCCATTATAGCAAGTAACAATTAATTAAATCTTCAATAATCAATACGAACAAAGTTCTTTTGAAAAACTTAGAGAAAATAAATACAGTTCATATACACAGAATTTAACACTCATTCATCACATGAAATATGACTTTTGTGTTACTATCCAATATGAAAACACAAACATAAATGTTGTCAAAATTATCAGAATAATAGTAAGATAAAAAAATGTAGAACTACCCCCCTATAAGATGTATCTGGCAATTTTGGTGGCATTTGAGCAATACCCACCTCCTCTCTGATTTTAGAAACTTTGCTTTTCAAATCAAGGACTTCATTGATATCCCACAACATAGCTGCAAGTTTTCTCGCTAAGACTGACATAACTTCCTTCCCTTTCCCGTCGTCCTTGGAATGTTGTTGACCCTTATGCTTCTACGCCATGGTGACGCAACTGGGCGGCTATCTGGAGCTTATTGACCAAAATAAATAATGCTTATTTGCAGGGCCGGTCCTGAAAATTAAGAGGCCTAGTGTGAAAATTTAAATGATGCCTTATTAATCACGATCTCAATTAGAAGAACTAAGAAAAAATGATTGGTATAAATAGAAGAAAAAAATAGTGGACGCCTAAAAACATCAACAAGGAAAAAAAAAGAAAAAAAAAGAGTCAAGAAACATAACAGAAGATCGAAGAAGAAAGTTGAGAGGCCTTAGGAATGAAAAGAAAAAAACTATGTATTAAAAGAAGAGAGAAGATCACAAAAAAAAAAAAAAAAGTTGAGAGGCCTTAGGAATGAAAAGAAAAAAAATTAGAAGAACTAAGAAAAAATGATTGGTATAAATAGAAGAAAAAAATAGTGGACGCCTAAAAACATCAACAAGGAAAAATAGAGAAAAAAAAAAAGAGTCAAGAAACATAACAGAAGATCGAAGAAGAAAGTTGAGAGGCCTTAGGAATGAAAAGAAAAAAACTATGTATTAAAAGAAGAGAGAAGATCACAAAAAAAAAAAAAAAAAAGTTGAGAGGCCTTAGGAATGAAAAGAAAAAAAATATGTATTAAAAGAAGAGAGAAGATCACAAAAAAAAAAAATTTAACAGAGCTAAGCACCCATGGGTTTTGACCCCAAGACCAATTAAGCCTAACAACTTAAGGTAAAGTGGCCAACTGAATTGAACAACAATTCAATAACTCTCAACATTCTTGACCTATATATTTATCTAAAGCCATTACAAAATTGAATTCAGAGGCCTTCGAAAACCGGAGGCCTTGTGCGGCTGCTCCATTTGAACACCCTCAGGGCCGCCCCTGCTTATTTGGTTGTTAACAACTAATCGAAGTGCAATTGAATTCTATGCAATTGCAAAGTTTTTTTTATGTCGAATGATAAAGCGACTTCAGTTCCCTGAATGCAATGAACTGCTAGGTTCAAATTTTATGGTTCATTTTGTTATTATTTTAATTTACCATAAGTTTTATCGTCATTTCTTATAAGGGCATAATTGTTTTTTCATGCAAAATTGATTTGCTGGGTGTATATAGATATTTGCTGGGTACATTTAGAAAGTCCCTTTTTTGTTTTTCCCTACTGTTCTTGGTCTACTTTTTTTTTTTTTTTTGAAAGAGGGCCAGTACGGCTGCCTTTACGCCTTGATCATTAATGAAACTGTAGAATACATGGGGGGGGGGGGGGACATGACACCTGAACCCCAATTTTACAATAAGCATAAGGAGAGCATCCCGAGATAATCACAGGAGTCTCAACACAAAGTATGTATTCTAACATGCACCAATTAGCGAAGAGTGCACTTTTGGCTACTCTATTCGCTTTACAAAGGTGGTGACATACAGGAAAATAAATGCTTACTCGAAGCCATAATATACCAATAAGAACAGCTTTCCCACTATGTTGCCACCGGAAAAAAAATCCCGTGACACTTAGTTTCATCTTGCCACTAGGAGGCTGCGACCATTTGACAAAGCAAGGAACTCGCAGCCGAACTAGGGCAAACCAGGCACACAAGGTGTGCAGTCCGGGACAGAGCCCACGTCGCCCTACCCTAAAACAGTAGGGACTTATTGCCGGCATAAAGCCATAACCAATTAAACTAACAAAATAATATAAATAAGAGATAAAAGGAACTGGGCCTAAAGCAGAAGCCCAGACCCACATAATTATTGAAATAAATAAAAACCAAGCCCACCATAGCAGGCCCAGAAGCCTAGGACCGGCCCAAAAGCTCCCACCACCAGCAAAGTTTCCACGCACGGCTGCGCACCACCAGTGTTGCCGGAACAGCACCTCAGCTTCCCACATAACGCATCGCTTCACCAAGACATTACCACCAACTGACAGCGCCGGCCAGATCGCCCAATATCCAGATTGCAATCCGAAACCAGATCGAAACAATGAACGATCCCTCTGACCTCCATCAATGATCCACAACCCCGACGCCGGGGAATAAGCAGCGACCGCTCGACGGGGAGCCCGAGATCGTCCCCACCCGACACCAGATCCCCTTCGTCGCTCCATCCTTGCTCTCGTCCTCCACCTCTGAGCAGATCGGAGGCGTACCATTGCCTACCGAACTCTCTCTGTAGGCCTTCCCAGGCGCTTGATCAGGCCCCAAAACAACTGCCCCGATCCGGTAAACTCACAGAACCAAGCAGCCCGTCCGATGACGACGTCCCGAGGACGTGCCGTCAGACGGGGCATTGAAATTAGACGGCCTTCGCTCTAGGGTTTTCTGCTCCGGTTTTCTTGGAGCTCTCTAATTTAGGGACGAAATTCTTTTAAGGAGGCTGGATTGTTCTTGGTCTACTTTCTTTCTCATAGAACATTTGAAAATTTTGTTTTTGGTTATGACCAAATCTAGTTTTTTGATTATCCAAAGTAACAGCCCAGATCACAACGCAAAACTCAATTCCCCTCTTTTCGTCCTTACTTCTTCTCATCCAATCCCAATCACGAGCTCTAGCTCATCCAGTCATCCTCTTTCTTCCTCCAAAACCCAGATGAGATTTCTGTGCTTAAGATGAGATTTCTATTTTGCATGGCATCCCAACATGCTTTTGGAACACGTGAAAATGTCTTTGAAGGATTTGAAATCGTTCAAATTGAAACGTTCATCACCATCCATCCTTCTGGGTTATGTAAAGAGGATATCAATACTATTAAGCAATCTCATTCCATACGTAAGATCGAGGATTTTATTAACACTTAGCTTCCTCCATTACAAAGAGAAAGAAAGCGGTCTCCTATTGTGGATCATGCAATTGATCAGTTCAGAACTCTATCGGCTCCCTCTTTTTTTGGACGGAGCTCTCATCCTCTTTCTTCCTCCAAAACCTAGATCACCATAAAAAAAAAATTAAAAAGAAAAAAAAGCCCAAAATCCCAATTCAACAAAATTCATGAATTGTTATAAAATAGCAGTGCAAAATGAAATGAAATCGAAGAAATTAAGAGACGATCTATAGAGAGAGAGAGAGAGGAACTGCTGGACGCGAGAATTGCAGGAGGTGGGTTTGGGTTCTGAGGGTTAGGTCTTTATCCAATCCTTCATTCCCTTCTCTGGGTTTGCAATTATGCTATGAAGCTTGATCTTTTTTTTTTCTTTCTTTCTTCCTTAGCTTGCTACCGATCAACCACAGCTGGAGAACTAAATTTTATTTATTTATTTATTTATTTATTTTTTGAAAAAACAGTGCTTTGGAGAAGAGAAACATAGGAAAAACAATAATGGAGCATAAATATGGAGAAGAGAAACATGGAAACAGTGCTTTGGGTTGTGTAATCACCATATTTATGTCCTTATTTTTAACCCGAACTTTTTATTACTTAACATACTATAGAATATAAACATAATAAATTGTAATATCAGGGTTTTTGAACCGCATTATGGACTATATAATTTTTTTTTTTTTTTTAGAAGAAGAAAATTCCACTAATAACTAAACAGATTACAAAGCATTGGAACGACCGGTTGTGGTAACAACACCACGACACACATTCCTAACCTGATCCATAGTTATAGGTCCGTCAATATGAATGACATCCATGAGCCAAAAGGGCCCAACCCCTAACCAAATTTTACGCTCATACCAGCGGGCTACAATGAATAGTAACCAATACCGAGTGTAACGATACAACCCCGCCACTAACATTAAGACGAACCACTTCACCATTTCCGACACCGTGTCCCAAAACAGCCAGACCACGTGTAAGGGCGATTCACCATCACGTTGACAACCAGAAAGCACCGACAATAGAACGGATAGTCCTCGGTAATAACGCCATAGAGATGGCACAACAGTACGAACATGACACCATAACAATGGCATCGACCCTACACTAAAACACCCAAACCCTCGCTCAAAAGAGGAGGGACTTATTAAGCTTAACCACGAACTAAAAAGTAAAACCCTAAAAAAATAAGATGAGCTGCCACAATCAACTTTCATTCTCCACAAAATTGACTCTAGCTTCCCAGAAACCGCCACCGTAAAGTTGGGATTGAGGGTGTGAAACTCGACCCCCATATTTTGCCATCCAAGCCAAGGACAATTCCACCATGGAGAGAATTCCCAAATCTCCTTCCCAGCGCCACTGAACCAGGCTTCTTCAGACATCAGCGTCAACCTCATATTGTACCAATCCAGACCCTGAGGTCATGGAACTTCTAGCAACCTTACCCAGTACCTCCAGCTCTAATGCATGTCCCCCTCCATTATAAACCCAGATTCCGGCAAAACTCTCCGACCCAACACTGCCCCAACCCAGACCCAATGCCATTATGCCTTGCAACCATGCCGAGGTAACCACTCCTTGCTGCCCCAACAATTCGGTTTAAGCCCGCCGCCAAGAGGTAGGCGACCTTGTGGTCGGATCTAAAAGTTGGAGACCATATCGACCACGCAGACCCTTACCAGCGCCAAACCACAACAGATCTGCGGCGGAGCACCAATCCGCCATTGCCATCATCTGCAAAAAAGAATCAGTCTCCTGTTGCCGCCCCCAAACTTGATTACCTCTTGCCGCCGATCGAAACCTCTCCCATCCGGCTGCACCCATCACACGTCAATGAGGCTGGAAGGCGTTGTCGACGGGAGGACTCAGCCAGAAAAGCAACACTACCTCCTCTGTTTTTTCCAAACCCTAGATCGCTCCTATTTTTTCGGATGACTACCCTATGGACTATATAATTAGATAAGAGAAATAAGGAAAAGGAAAAAAAAAACATGTATATTTGTCGTGTTATACATGTTTTGTATTTTCACTCCATCAGTTTTTGTGCAGTACTTGTGGCATAATCCTAGCCACTTAGTCAAGTAAACCGGGAACCTGCAAAGAATTTTTAAAAGGGAAAATTTCGCAAACAGTACACCAAGTAAATGCCACTAATAATTCTTATACATAAAGTTCCAAACCAAACATTTTGGTACACGAAATCTAAAACTCGACCCACTATCAGTACACGACGTCAATTTTTGACACCAAAATGTCCATTATGCCCTCAGTTCTTTTTTTTTTTTTTAATAAATTTTTTTTTTCTGTTATTTTTTTTTCCTTCGTTTTTTCTATTATTTTTTTTCCTTCGTTTTTTCTGTTATTTTTTTTTCTTCCTTCGTTTTTATCTCTTTCTTTCTTTTCACATGACTAAATATTGGCTGAGTTACAAATATAAGCTGTAGAACCATAAATCTCACCAATTGGAGGGCAAGGGCGGCGTTGGAAGCGAAGGAGTGAGCTCGGAAGAAGGAAGAAGAAAGAGATAAAAACGAAGGAAAAAAAAATAACAGAAAAAATGAAGGAAAAAAAAATAACAGAAAAAAAAATTATTAAAAAAAAAAAAGAATTGAGGGCATAATGGACATTTTGGTGTCAAAAATTGACGTCGTGTACTGATAGTGGGTCGAGTTTCAGATTTCGTGTACCGAAATGTTTGGTTTGGAACTTTATGTATAAGAATTATTAGTGGCCTTTATTTGGTGTACTGTTTGCAAAATTTTCCCTTTTTAAAACTTTTGGAAGAAACGATGGTCCCACTAGAGTTTTGCAACCACGATCTGCATCTGTGTAAAACATTAACTTGATAATTTTCTTTACCTAGCGACTCAAAAGTCACAGTTTTACTACCAAAGTTTTTACAGTAAATTTTTTTTACAGCCTAACACTTTTCCATTGACAGTCAAAAAGTTTTGGCTAAGATTCCACATATCTACGGATCTAACCAACACGTGATCCGTGTAATATTGTTAATTCAGATTATACAAGTCTTTCTAAATGTACCCAGTAAAGTTCTAAGTATACCTAGCAAATTTATTTATTTTTAAAGATATCTAATTAAAGAACATAGTTTCTCAAGTTACCCTATCTTGTACCCAGCAAAAAAATACAGCGATGAAAATTTCCCAGCGTAGGTACTGTAGGTCAAAGAGATGGAGGACAAAAAATCTAATTGTTGGCATTTGGTTTCAAGTTCTGGGGTTTTGGGTGTGTTCGATTTGGACTAGAATGGGTTTCTTAGACCAAAGAAGCTTTGGTTTCGAGAATGGAAGTTGGGCTCGTTACAGCTTCAGTTTCAGAGAGAGATTTTGAGGTGAAGGTAGGGAACAATCTTGGAGTAGAGAAAAAAGATAAAGTTGGTCTAGCATAAGGCAGAAAGCAATTGTCCGCCATTACATACTAAACAAACCCTCAGCAAAATCAACAAGAGAAGCTACAAATTCTTATCAAATCAAACTCTGCTATTCCAACTGCAGGAATCCCTCCCTTCTCTATAAATGAGCATATATCCCACAAATTCAGTCGAGTTGAATATAAAAGCTCTATCTTTCCCACGACTTCAATCGAGTTAAATTAGCATACCCAAGAGTCATGATGAAGGACAAGACTTGAATTAGTGAATCCATGCTTTTCACACAACAACAAAAAAAGTATTGGTTAATCGAAATCACCAAAGAAGATGGTACCAATGGATGCTGAGAAGTTTTCATTGCCGTGTTTCTTTTGGTGGGTACAAGGTAAGGTTAGTTTGGGAAATTATGTGGTTTAATTAGATATATATTTAAACAAATAAATTTGCTGGGTACATTGAGAAACACCCTATTGTTAATCTAATTTCCTTTCCTTTTTTTGAATAAAGAAGTAAACATACCCTCAATCAAAAAAAAAAAAAAAGTAAACATACCAATTTTCTTTTTTTCTAACAGCTTCAAAATAAAGAACATTCCCTATCTTGAATTTCGGGGTTCTCCAATAAACACTAAAAAGAATAAAAAATTTACTTTTGTAAATTTCTAATGACTCATACAACATTTTTAATTATTTCTGTTTTATTTATAGTTTTTCAAGAAAAATCAAATTATGATAAGATACTGAATTCAATATGTTTTTTTTTTTTAAGGGGTTGGGAACTCAGCCAAGCTGGGAGGCTCATCCCCACGCCTGACTTATTGTATTAAAAGAATGCATCGAGGGGGACATAGGGCCTTGATCTCGAGTGCAATTACAAAAATCCTCATAGAGGACATCCTGAATAATAACAGGAGCCTCCTCTAACCATACATCATTAAGATAGTTTGAACTAGCAAGGTGAGCTATTCTATTAGCTACACCATTTTTTTCACGAAAGACATGAGAAATCTTATAATCGAGTGTAAAGATGTCAAATATGACTTACAATCGTTGATAATGCACCCAACTTCAGATCGGTCTTCCAAATTTTGATTCAAAGCAGCAACTACCAGTGAGCAATCACTTTCAAGTATAAAGCCATCCCACTCTTGGTATATAGCCAAGAGAAGGCCCACCCCACAAGCTTCTGCTTCCATATGAAAAGCATAGAGAACATGGGGAAAATAACGTGCCATAGCTGCCATACATGTACCTCTGTCATCCCGTATCACAACACCAATGCCACCATCACCAAACTTGGGTCTATAGCTTCCATCAATGTTGACCTTAAGTCTTCCCGTAGGGGAGTTTTCCCATTTTGCTTGTGGTCTTCGAACCTTGGTCTTTCCTAGTGGATGGACTTGTTGATAATCACCAAGAAATTAATTTGCCCACTGTGCCGCATTATGAGCATTAAAGAAACTTCTTTTCCATACCAAGTTGTTCCGTTCTGTCCATATCACCCACAAGTAGACAAAGAATAAGCTACGTTGGTGCTCAGTGAAGATATCAATTGCATGCTTCACCTAATCTTCCACACATACAGCGCTTATATTCACGGCTCGCAAGCCCAGTTCTCCAAGAGCCCAGAAGCACATAATATTGCTGCAATCTCTAAAAAGATGTAAACCATGTTCCACTGCACCGTAACAAAAAACACACTCACAATCTGGAAGTGTCACCTTTCTGTCAAGTGCATGTTTTGTGGGGAGAATGCCCTTTAACAGCCTCCAAATGAATATACGGACCTTAGGAGGAATTCTAGCATGCCAAATCAGCTTCCAATACTTTCCATTTGACCCAACTGGACCATTAGAACATGATGCACTAACAGTAGTACCATCCAGCAACCTAGCGATGTGATAACCATTTTAAACATAATAGAGACCTCTTCTATCATGATGCCAACCCCATCTGTCCACCGACCCTCCTAAACTAAGCGGAATGCGAGCTATCATCTCCACCTCCAATGGCAAAAAGATCTCCTGCAACAACATCATCTGCCATTCATGTTCCTCCGGATCAATAAGATCCCCAACCCTAAGTGCCTCTAAGCCCTCCATTGGCCTTGATATAGGCCTAAAATTATAGGGTAAAGGCAACTATAGGTCATTCCATACCGCAATCTGACTACCATCTCCAACTTGTAATCGAAGTCCCTTCCTCAGCAATTCCCTGCCATACAGAATACTCTTCCATGCATAAGAGGATCCACCAACTGCCACGACATCCATAAATTCGCAATTTGAGAAATATTTTTCCTTATATAACCTTGCTAGCAGAGAGTTGGGGTTTTGAAGAATTCTCCACCCTTGTTTAGCTAGTAAAGCTTGATTGAAATGCACCATGTTGCGGAACCCAAGTCACCCTTCTGTCTTTGGTACACACAATTTCTCCCATGTAAGCCAGTGTATTTTCTTCTCATTACTTTTATCTCCCCACCAAAACTTAGCCATGAGGCTATGCATCTCCGAGCACAAATGCTTTGGGAATTCAATATGTTTACAAAGATAGAGTTTGGTCATACAAGAGTGTGTGTGTTTAATTAGGGTTCAATTATGAAGTTAAAGACAATATTTACCTTTAAAGCATAATTCGGATCATCATCATCATCTGATTATTATTATTATTATTACTAATTTTTTATTTTTTATTTTTTTGTCAAATTGAAATTGAAGGCATAATCTGGATCATGAGAAAAGGTGGATGAAAACAAAATTGGAAATTTTGTAAGTATACAAGGATAAACTTCCCAAAAATTTTATACTAGTTGATATAGCTCATACTCACGAGAGTGCAAAGAGCTGACAAATCGGAAAAAAAAGTTGCGAATAAGCGGTTATAAGTATATTAGTTTTATGTAGTACTTAGGGTTTAGGGTTGACCTAGTCGATCGAGACCCAAACAACGACAAAAATAGCTGAAATTTTGACCACATTCATATATTATTATTGTGATAACATCCAAATGTCGATTTTGATAAAGTATGTTTTCTCCACATTGTTCCTCATGGAAGGTACACTATTTGATACAGCAAATAAACAAGACCACATTAGTAGACATATAAGGATTTTGTGCGATCTAAAAAATTGACATTGGAAATCGATAAATTTGACACTACCCATATATTTATAGAGTATTAATAGGCATTTTGTAAAAATATTAACCCGATCCGCCGTCATTTTGACATTAAATAAAGCGGTCAACTCTTTATATGTTTCTACTTTCCTAAGGGGAGCTAAACCACGAAGAGATAAACTTCCCATAGTTTTTACACTAGTTGATACAGCTCATACCCCGGAACTTTTGCTTTCCACAACTGTCTCCATAACACTTGAAAAGGATCTCCACTGGATGTGGAGGTTAAGACATGTTGAAGGATATGATTCCGAGCTATCCAATACGCCGACTTGACTGAGTAAACTCCTTTTTTCTCCGGTCCCCATATGAGTCGATCATGATCAGGTTGTCGATTAGAGGTATGCAAAACACTCTTACAGCAATCTCGGGGGGGGGGGGGGGGGGGGAGAATAGGCTATTCACTGAGGCCAGAATCCATTCCCTAGTGTTCTCATTCATGAGGTCAGCGACAAACTCTATTGTGGTGGTAGGAGGCTTTTGCAGTACATAAGAGGATGTTACAGGGATCCACTTATCCGTCCAGACATTAACCTGCTGCCCATCTCCGATTTTCCATTGTACACCGGCTTTTAAGATCATTCTGCTAGATAATATACTTCTCCAAGAGAATGATGGAGAGTCTCCAACATCTGCCTCCCAAAATGAACAATGGGGGAAGTACCTTGCTTTATATAAACGAGCAATAAGAGATTGAGGGTTGGAGAGAAGTCTCCAACCTTGTTTAGCAAGCATAGCTAGATTGTATGCGTAAATATTCTTGAAGCTCATTCCGCCCTCTTGTTTGGTGAGACACATCTTTTCCCAACTACGCCAATGAATTTTATTTTTTTCATCTGTATCCCCCCAGAAAAAAGAGGCACATAACCTATGAATATCATCACACAAACTCTTTGGCAAGAGGTAACAATTCTTTGCATACATTGGCATTGTCTGAGCAACAACCTTGATAAGAATCTCTTTTCCTGCAGCACTCAGGATTTTTGACTTCCAACCAATTAACTTCTTACTTACCTTTTCTTTAATATACTCAAAAATGGTTGTTTTGGATTTGCCTACTCAAAGTGGGAGTCCTAAGTACCTATCATGTTCCTCGACCCGCTTCACATCAAGAATAGAGGCTAGGAAAAATTGTTGCTCCACCGGGACATTCTTGCTAAAGACCACACTACTCTTTTGATTGTTGAATTTTTGACTAGATGCTTTTTCATACACATTCAGAATTGCATGAAAGTTGTGGCATTCCTCTACATTAGCTGTACCAAATAGGAGACTGTTATCTGCAAAAAAAATAAGTGGTGGAGAGTGGGGTCCTGAGGGCACATAGTGAGGCCAGTGATTACACCATTCTGCACGACTCTGGTGATCAATGCTGAAAGTCCTTCAGCACACAATATAAACAAGTAAGGAGATAAAGGATCTCTTTGTCTGATGCCCCGCGTAGGTACTATTTTGGATGTTGGTTCGCCTTGAAGAAGAATAGCATAACTCACACTAGTCACACATTTCATTACTCAAGCAATCCATTGAGAACAAAAACCTAATTTAGTTAACATGCCTTGCAAGAAATTCCATTCCAGTCTGTCATAAGCTTTGCTAATATCTAGCTTGAGGGAGAAGAAACCTGCTTCTTGATGGCATAATTTATGCATGAAGTGTGCTGCTTCTGTTGCAACTAAAGTGTTGTCTGAAATTAATCTACCTGGCACATATGCACTTTGAAGAGGGGATATAATCTCAGGCAAGCACTGCTTTAAACGATTTGTCATTACCTTTGAACTGATTCTGCAGATAACATTGCATAAGGCTATTGGCCTGAAATGAGCCGCTTCAGTGGGATCTTTTATTTTAGGTACAAGACACAGGTAAGTGTAGTTAGATTGATCCCAAAACTCCCCCTTCTCCAAGGAATTTCGAACTGCCAAACAAACATCAAAACCAACAATGTGCCAATATTTTTGGTAGAAAAATGGGGACATACCATCAGGCCCGGGGCTTTTAGAGGGATGCATTTGAAAAAGTGCCATCTTGATTTCTTCATCAGTGTATGGTCTTGACAACAAGTCATTCATCTCGGTCGTGACTTTTGTAGGAGTGGCGCTAGCTTCAATGACATTTTGCATGGCCTCAGTGTCACTAGCTTCCGAGGTGAAAATATTTTGAAAATAGTCTAACAGTAGCTGCTTGATTATGGCCGGCTCATCCCTCCATTGCCCTAAAGCATCATTTTGCCCTTTGATCATATTCTTACTCTTTCTGTTACTAGCTCGACGATGAAAAAAGGCCAAGTTTCTATCACCCTCCTTTAACCAAATAGATCGTGATCTTTGCCGCCAATACTTCTCCTGTTGAGAGAGGAGTTGACAGTGCTTGACATGCAACTGTTGCTGCTCTTCATACTGCTCCGGTGAGTAGGGAGCCCTCATAATGTCGTTCAACGTTTCTTGAATGACATGCAGCTCAATTTTCTGCTTCTCAAACTCCTTAGTGTGCCATTGCATCAGCTGTTGGCCCGTAAGCTTGATTTTCCCATCCAATTGCTATAACGCATTTCCCGTCAAGGGGTGAGCCCATCCCTGCTTAATAATCTCATTGCATTCCGAGTTCTCATGCCATATTTCTTCGAAACGGAACAGTCTCCTACTACGATGCTTTCTCTGTTTTCCAGCCTGAATCTCTATGAGTAAAGGGCTGTGGTCAGACTCTGAAGGATCAAGGGTGATAACTCTATTGTGAGGAAACCAGTTTCGCCAAAGAGGAGTCTGAAACCCCTTATCCAATCTCTCTTTTGTGAACTTATTACTCCAAGTATATCTACTACCCACAAATACCATATCAATGAATCCACAATTTGCCATAGTTCTCCGAAACGCTGCCATGGGTGCATGAGCCCTAGGAGGTCCACCTGACTTGTCTGCCTGTGTCATGATTTCATTGAAATCACCTGCTATCAACCAAGGCAAGTTACATGGTTACGCTGCGAGGGCTGCTATTAAGGACCATGTTTGGGCTCACTCCCTTCTCGCTGCAAAGCCATAAATACCTGTAAATCTCCATTTTTTCAGTTCCTCCGGTTTGCCAATAACCACATCAATGTGATGTGCAGATTTAGTTCTGAGTTTCACATGAGTTTCCTCATTTCAGATGAGTGCTAATCCTTGAGACTCATCTCTATGGGGAAAACAGATGTTATCCTTAAAACCCAGACTTCGTGTGAGACGATCAATGAGGTCCTGCTTTGCTAGGGTTTCTGACAGAAAGATTAAGGCAGGTTTGCGTGCTTGAACCATGGTTATCAGGGCACGTTGGGTTTCATTGTTCACAATTCCTCTACAGTTCCAGACAATAATCTTGCCTTGCAACATAGAGAACGGTAGGAGGCTTCAGAGTCGAAGCTTGCCGACGACGCAAGGTAGGCGGCGCTTAGGGTTTTCTAAAAAAAAATTAATATCCGCTTTACTTTCGTTTGGGCTTGTCTATTAGCTATGTTTTTCCATAGCTTATAGGCTCGCTTTTAAGTGAGCGATAAGTTCAAATATAATAGGTCTATCTTATGTACCACTGTGGCTCCTCCACGAATCCTTGTTCTAGCTATTGTTAATTTGTTATGTGTCAGCGGGTGGGTATGTAATGGCATTCTTGGCATGCACTATTATCAATGAAATTACCATTATTTCAAAAAAAAAAAAAAAAAAAAAGAGTCATGAGACCAACATGTAATAATTAATGCATGTCTTCCCCTTTGGGAGTTTGGGTAAAATACAGTGAATGTGAATTTATTGGAAAGGACATACATTCCAAATTTGCTGAAGTGAATACCTCATTGCACATATGCAGTCTAGCTTGGACATTATTTATACATCTAATGAATTAATTAGTATTACAGAGAAACGAAAACCATATGTAAAACAGGATACGAAATTGTACTCATGCATAAGCAAGCATAATTTTGGAGTACGTTTTGCATGAATTATTTTACTTTAGATTTGACGTTCCCTTAGTCCTACTGACTTTGTTGGATAAAGCTTTTTAATTAATCTTTTAAATTTCGGTCGCGACCAATGTCAATTTATAAACCTACGTGCTAAGAAAGACCTTATAAGACTGCTGGAATGGATCTCAAATGTACTTTCTTTTTAATTAAATACGTACTTTGACGAAGTGGTGTTAGCTCAGTGGTTAGAGCGCCTACTACCGATCCGTCCTGGGTTCGAGTCACCATGGGAGTAAGAGTGAGATCCTTTTATCCTCTTAAAAAAAAAACGTACTTTATTAATATTAGTTTTGAGGTAATAACAGTCCCATAATGAAAGAGCTACGTACCCCTTCAAGCTCTTGCCCCAAAGTTTACATAATTGAAATTAGACTCAATACGTGTCAAAATCGCTTTGCTCTAATAGTATGTCAGTCACGTCCAAAATAAAATGTAATGTGACCTAGCATATCCAAACACATGATATTTTGATAGAGCATTAGAAAAAATTACTCTTTGGCTTCATATATTCAGCACAATAAATAGAAACAATCTAAAATATCATTTTCCAACGTTCCGACCATCGCGAGAAAGTTGTTTAGTGATTTTGGTTTTCTACTTAATTTTTCGTTTAAAAAAAGACTAATTAACTTAACAAACAGTCCATGAGCGGATCAGATGCCTTACCGGCTAGCAGAGTATCTTTATAATCATACTTCAATGACTGCATTATTCCCATGCACACTGTCGAAACAGATCTCATTCACACAATCTTATAACAAATCTAAGACTAGCAGAGTGGCAGCAACCAGTACTGCAAATGGTCTGTAATTAAGCTAATGACTTGGTCAACCAACAAGTGCGAGTCTCTGTTTTCACGTCCACAAAAACACGAGTCTCAAGGCCAAGCTCTTTCTTCGATCATCTACACCACCCAAAATAATTGGGAATCCCTCTCACCACCTCCAATCTTCTCCAAAACCAAAGAAAGAAAAAGAAGAATACTCGTTAGTTTCATGCACAAACTATCCCTCCTTATTGAAATTCATGCAAATTTACGTACTGATATTCATAAGCAATGCCAAGCAAGTTAAAGAAGGCAATCGGGGCAGTGAAAGACCAGACGAGCATAAGCCTAGCCAAGGTCTCCAATACCTCCAACCTCGCCAGCCTCGAAGTTACCATCCTCAAGGCCACCTCCCACGACGTCGTTCCGATCGACGACAAGTACGTCCGTGAGATCCTCTCCCTCATCTCCGCCTCCAAATCCAACGCCGCCACCTGCGCCCAAGCCATCGCCAAACGCATCGGCAAGACCCGCAACTGGATCGTCGCCATCAAGTCCCTCATGCTCGTCCTCCGAATCTTCCAGGACGGCGACCCCTATTTCCCCATTGAAGTCCTCCACGGGATGAAACGTGGCGCCAAGATCCTTAACCTCTCCAATTTTCGTGATGACTCGACCTCATGTCCCTGGGACTACACCGCCTTCGTCCGCAACTTCGCTCTCTACCTTGAAGAAAGGCTCGACTGCTTCCTCACCGGAAAGCTCCAGCGGCGTTTCACCTATCAGCGAGATCAGGATTGCATTATCATCAACAACACCCGTAACCGCCGACGAGGCATTAATAATGAACCTGTGGTTCGGGACATGAAGCCGGCGATGCTGCTGGACCGGATTCAATTCTGGCAGAAACTGCTGGATCGAGCCATTGCCTTAATCCCCTCCGGTGCCGCCAAAACGAACCGTTTAATCCTCATTTCCCTCTACGCAATCGTCCAGGAGACCTACGATCTATACAGAGACATTTCGGACGGGCTGGCTTTGCTTTTAGATAGCTTTTTTCATCTCCAATACCATTCATGTCTAAGTGCTTTTCATGCATGCGTAAAAGCCTCGAAGCAATTCGAAGAGCTTTCTACTTTTTATGGAACTTGCAAGGCGTTAGGTGTTGGGAGGACCTCTGAGTATCCAAGCGTGCAGAAAATTTCTGAGGAGCTGATCGAGACATTGCAGGAGTTTGTGAAAGACCAAGCTTCATTTCCAGGTCGATCGCCGCCGCAGTATATGAATCAGAATGTTAAAGATAAAGGGACGGCATCCAGCCCGGACCAATTTGAGTTTGCTAATTCAGAGCCGTTCGAGGGTGCATCGGAGAGAGGCTCAGCTTTTGGTTCGGCTTGTACGTCGTTATCGGATTTGATGAGTGTTGGCGGTATAGAAAATGGGGCTAGCCCATCGTGGTCGGCCGAGCAAGATTTTCTTACCTCCGATGAGCAATTGTCCGAGAAGACCCTGTCTCCGTTTCAGTCACCGTTACCGGAATTCATGGTTGGTAGTAATGATAAAGCATCGAGCCAATCTTTGCCGCAGATTGATCTTTTTGAGGTCTTTCCACCGCAACAAACAGATCAGGTTCAACAAGCTAATCAAGAAGGTGAAAAACCTGCATGGGAACTTGTTCTTTTTGAGTCTGCAAATCAAAGTGGTGCAATGGAAACATCATCGATTGCTTCGCCTCCTCCCAACCTGTTTGCTTCTCCTTCTCCTAACCTGTCTCCTAATCTGTTGGAGTCATCGTCCAGCCCGGACTTGGACTATTTCTTTCAGAATTCTTTGACAAGCAATGCATTACACCAAAACAATCCATTTCTTCAAGACATTGTACAAGTTGAGGGCTTTGCAATTCCCACTTCCAATGAGACAAGTAGTAACGCTGGCCTAGAAAATTTGGACGATTTGTTTTCGTTCCCTTCCACATCTCAGCCATCGGCGCCACCAACATTTGGTGTGCGGAGTTCCAATGGGAGCACAGTGGCTCCAACATTTGTGGCTGACAGTTCAGAACAAAGCACAATGTTACCAACATTTTCTTCCCATAATTCAAATGGTAGCACAATGGCACCAACATTCTTGGCCAATAATCCAAAACAAAGCACAATGTCTCCTACATTTTCTGCACAGAACTCAAATGGGAGAAATGTAGCTCCAACGTACTTGGCCCAGAGTACAAAACAAAGCACGATGTCACCAAGGTTTTCTGCACAGAACTCAAATGAGAGGGCGGTGGCTCCAACCTTTTGTACGGCGGATACAATAGATAGCACAGTGGTACCAACAAATCCAAAAGAGACTGAAATTGCACCAACATTTTCAGCTCAGCGTGGGGAAGGAAGCTCAATGTCACCACCTCTTTGTGCGCAGAATACAAATAATAGCATAACAGCACCAACATTTCAAGCAGAATTTCCAAGGGATAGGACTTTGGCACTTCCATCTTGTGCAGAAAATTTGAAAGACACTGAAATCGCACCATCATTTTCGGCTCAAAGTCCTGAAGGAAGCTCATTTTCACCATCCTTTTGTGCGCAGAATACAAATAACAGCATAACAGCACCAACATTTCATGCAGAATTTCCAAAGGATAAGACTTTGGCCCTTTCAATTTGTGCAGAAAATTCAAGAGAGAGCAGAATGTCGCAAACGTTTGGGGAGCTGACTCCTAATAATGGGAGTGTAGTAGCACCAACCTTCAGTTCAGAGGAACCTAATGAGTTCATGGCCGTGCCAACTTTCTCGGCAAGAAGCAGTACTAATGGCAACGAGACACCAAGGTTTGGTTCGCCATTTGCTATCCAAAGTGATGACCCGTTCGGACCCTTCTCTGGCATGACAAGTACAAGTGAAACTATGTGTAATGGAACAGTGAATCAAGAAACTGTGTTGCATCAACAAAGACAGTGGTTGGAGCAACAAAACAAGATTATTGCTAAACATTTGACTTGATGTGTAATGGTAACTTTGTCTTGGCCATATTGCAATGGCAATTACTTTCTTTAGAAAGGTTTTTTTTTTTTTTTCTTTTCTCCTTGTTATATTAGAGAAAGAATCGAACTCCCGATTTATTTTAATTTTAATTCAATTCACAATCCTCCCTCACCACTTAGATTGACCCCAAGGGCTTCGAAGCATATTAAACCCATTGCACAAATGGAGATTTGAATCTCCAACATAGAGGTTTGAAGATTTATACTCAACCACTTGCGCTAAGCATTTTTTTTGGGCTAGAGCTAAGCAACAAACTTGGAAATCCTGGTTTTTACTTACCGAACGGATCATCTGGCAATATCTGCTACTTGAAAGCATAAACATCTCCTAGAAGCCGAACAATTTTGGCCCATAATGTTCAACATTTAACTGGTCTAATTTTACAGAAGAAGAAAGTGGCTGTGGGTTTTACTAGGAAGCCCACTAAAATGAGATATATTTGAGTATCAACAAAGAAAAGCACATGGGTCCTCTTTTTTAGAAGACCCACAAGTGGATGGAGGTGTCCTGCTAAATGAGGGCTTGGAATGTGCTTAACAAGACTAGAGGAGATTAGATTGACCACACAAGTCCTCGCTACGGGGCACAGCAATATTGAGGCCTAATACAAGTCCTTGTACTGTAAGATCATTTCGTTCACTTTTCCAGATTGTATTGAAAGAAATTAGTTTGTGAATTTTCAGACCAAAACTCTTGTATCGAAACCTGACTCAGCTACCACTAAGGCCCATTGGATCTAACCAAACAAGAATGCGACTATAGAATACGACTCTAATAATATTTGGTGGGATGTATGGTAGAATCGTAACTATAGAATACGATCCTAATCGAAATGCATACATTTGTCTCATACACTGGGGATGGTGAGAAAAGATATATTTTACATCCCAGAGGGGCTATAATTGGAGATATCATTGTTTCTGGTACAGAAGTTCCTATAAAAATGGGAAATGCCCTACCTTTAAGTGCGGTTTGACAAAAAGCCCCAGTTAACTCAACCGTCGTTATAACCGTGGACTGTTGGCTGGAAAGTGGCAGAAATCAGCACTGGTTGTTGGTTCATGAGAATTGAGAAAGAAAGAGAATGGAGTGAAGAGGCTTTACAGCTAAGTTGATGCAGCTGCTTTAAAGAGTGAGATAGAGATATCACGGGAAAGATATATGTGACCCAGGAAAAGGCGTTAGCTTTTCTTTAGTAGGCATAGCATAGCACAGCATCTGATGCAATGCAATATATATGATATGATAAGAGAGGGGGTGGTGTCTGGTGCGGGGGAAGGCAAAGGCAAGCAACAGCATGTGACAAACTTGTGAAGGACAAATTGGACCACACATGAGTGACATGACACATCCATCATATCATAGTTTCATTATTCACAGTTTCACATTCATAGGTCATATCTAATAAGTTAATTCTTAAAGGAGTTGGCTCCCTTTTTTCTCGATGTTAGGTCGGTTAAAAACAGTCATTTATGATCCGGCTCGTATAAAATTAGGAGGTGTGAAGTTTCATAGTATAATTTGCATTTTGTTTATATTTGACTTTTTACAAAATCTTTTGATCCTATGACGAGAGACCAACCTTACACTAGCATATGGCATACTCTGGTTTATTTATCTTTTGAATCAGTGAAAATATAAGACGATTTTGATTTGTTTCGTTATCTAATTGAAACGTGAAAAGAAAAAACTAAAATATGTCATACATTGGTGTATAGTAGAATCACAACCATATATCTTACCTCGCTCGGGTATTGTTGACGCAAATCTTTCTTTGCCATGTGAGGTCGCTGTTGGTTTCTACTAGGGACACCCTTGGCTCTCACCTCCAATAATCAGTCTCCTATCTTCCCTACATCTACGCCTTTGCCTTCCTCCACTACCAATTTTTCAATCTTTTCCCCTTTACCAGGTGCTCCCCCTACCAAATATTCAAAGCCAGCTTTTCTACTCGTGACATATCACAACCATATCCCTCTCACTCATCCCTGTTTGTGATGTGAAGCTCAAGCTAACCGGCTCAAATGGAGACTGGATTTCTTACATCGAGTGGGGATGAGTAGTGGGTTCTATGCTCAATTAGGTTTTTCAGACTCATCATGCTTGCTAATTCCTGGCACAAGCATGAGAGGAGGGTCCCCAGTTCCTCCACCTTACCAATCACCAAATCTGCTGAAAGAGAGAGCCAACTCACCAAGTCACTAGCTAGCTAGTGTGTTTCAGAAACTAAAAGCTTTTTCATCATTCACTTCCATCGATTCCCATTCCCATTGCCTCCACAGAAACACAGACAAGAATGGAAAAAGCAAAATCTAAGCCCTAAAAGCTTTGGGGGCTTGGGGTGCATAATAATAACATAATACTATTGTATTGTACCTAAGCTAAACAAACCCCAACATCTACATCAAAATCAAGCAATCAACATCCACCATCATCATCATCATCATCATGACAAGAATTGAAGGGCTCAGATACATAAGATTCACAAGAATATCATTGGTCAAAAAAGCACACGAAAAACAGTTGCACTCTTTCTATTCTAACTAAAAGAAACCCAAGTCGTATCCATTACGAACATTGTCTTCTCAAGGAGGATGTACATTACCAAACAAAAACATGTGCTAATGACACCCGAAAAGAAAAGAAAAAAAAAATGACAATGTGCTTCACCATCATCATACTGAACCTCTCTCTCTGTCTCTTGCAGCTTTCACGAGTGAATCAATTAGAAAGATTAAAAGATTAATTAAAAGGAACAGCAAACCAAGGATACTCCCTAAAAACCGCATCCATGCTTCTTTTTTTTCTTTTCTTTACCAATATATAATATTAACTTTATACTAGGATTTATATATAACATAGATAAATATCAAGATTAGGTAAAAAAAAAAAAAAGTTGGGTATACGATGTATGTGTTTGTCGCCTAAGCTTGTAGCCTCCAGCTTCTCATTCTTGGACGGTTAGAAAAATCCAATCGAACTCCTCCTTTTCCCTGTGGTAAAAACCAATAATCTCGTGAGTAAACAAACAGTTAAAATACCTCGTGAGTCAACAGCTAAATTGTGAAGGTAAAAATGTTGGACCTTCTAGATGGGTTGGCCCAAATTAGGCGGCAATCAAGGTACAGAGTTTTCAATACGACTTAAATATTCCATAGACTCGTACTCCAGGAATAATAGGATTTCTGTGACTGCGGGGCCCCACCCGGCCAAACTCTATTAGTTTATCTAAAGGGGTACAATTGTCTTTTGACTCTATAGAGGCATGCCAGGTGGGATACTTTAAACAGAACAGACAGGCAGGCCATGCACAATTGGCATACTCTAATAGGGCTAAGCAGAGTCAAAACAATAAAGAGTCCATAAGTCAAACACACTTTACAAGGACTGAAATCTCGAAACTGACCTTTCTTTGGCGGGTACCACGTTCCGTTATTCCCTCCAAGTCAGGGAGAAAATGGTCTTTAGCCTATTGCCGGAGAGTCTCTGCAACGCCTTCTTGGCTCCGGCGACCTCCATCTCCGCTAGCTTCTGTAAATGTGGCTGAGCTCCGGCCGCAGCGAGCCTCTTCCTGCATCCCTGGCTTCCTCCGGCGAGTATCCCCGAGATTACCATCACCGGAAACTTGTAGCTCACTGCTTCGTTTCTGGGATCCAACATCTGAATCAGCCTCATCACGCTCTTCTCGTCCCTAACCAACTCTTTCCGGTTCGACCGGACCGTCAACAGCGAAACAAGAGCTTGCGACGCCGATTCTTGTAGCCCCACCGGTTTTGGCGACTCCATGAGCTTGACCAATGACCCCATACAGCTACTAATGGCTCGCTTATTCCCATCGCTGATACTAATTGATAGATTCGAAAGCAAAGAAACTGAGATTTGCTGGAGGATTGAGCTACCCTGCTTTATGAACTCGGCCAATTGAATTAGGAACAAGGTTGAAGATGACAGGACTCGAGCGCAGGGCTCTGATGCCGAAAGCGAAGTGATGGCTCGGAGGACGTGTTCCAATGTCTCCGAGCTCAGTAGGTCCTGGATCAAATGCATCAATCTCTGCAGGCCGCGTTCTTGGATGATCAAAGCTCGGAAATACTCATCGGTTGAGGCTAAAATCGCTATGCAATTGGCGGATTTCTCTTGGGCGGTGATGGTGCCGGAGAGGAGCAATTGGAGTAGCACTGGCACAGCCCCTTCTTCTCCTAAAGCCGTCTTGATCTCCTCCACGTTAGCCACGTTTCTGATGGCGCCGACCGAGTGGGTCTGCGTCGCCGGAGTCCCGGATCGAATGGATTCGATCAATACAGCAACGCCGCCGTAGGCTGAAACGGCCCAGGCGTTTTCCGGGTCGACGGTGAGTGCCTCGACGGCGATTGCCGCCTTCTCTTTCAATGTGTTAGTCCCGGATTCGAGCAGTCTCAGCAACGGGCCTAAACCCCCTTCTTCGAACACCGCCTTGCGCGACTCGTCGTTTGCGGCGGCGAGGAGCGAAACGGCGGAGGTGGCCTGTTCTCGGACCCAGGGCTGGTTGTGGAAATCGAGAAGGTGAATCAAATAGGCGACGTTTCCTTCTTTGGCGACGAGGGTCGCGGCCTTGTCGTCGTCTTCGAGAAGCTGAAGCAGAGACTCCAGAGCCTTCTTCTTGAACTCGACGCCGCCGATTTGCAGACGCGTGAAGAGGTCCCGGATAAAGAAGCTGAGATTCTCCTTATCCGACCCGGGACCCGGGTGGGACAAAACGATGGCGTTTGACTGGTGGAGCACGCCAGATCTGAGCAGCAGGTCGAGGTCGCGGAGCTGGTTGGTGAGGGACGCGGCGGCCATGTCGAGGTCGCTCTGCATGTGGAGCTTCCCGCCGGTGAACGACGTGTCGTTGCATTGGTCGGCGAGGGCCTTGAGGCGCTGGAGAGTGGAGAGGAGGTTGGGGAGGAGAGTGTAGAGGAGGGGGTTCTCGGCCCAGTGGGGGGAGTCGGAGATGTCGGCGACGGAGGTCTGGAGGGAGGCGAGCTTGGAGCGGAGGGGCTGCCAGCGGCCGGCGAAGGATCGGACGGTGAGGGAGGTGCGGAGGATGAGGGAGAGGGTCTCGTTGATGAGGTCGAGGAGGGTTTGGAGGGGGGAGGTGGCGCTCTGCATTGGGGTGGTTGGTCGGGTCCGGGCTAAGGCCGGGTCGGGTTTGGGTGGGAGTCCGGGAGCGGTGGACGCATGAAAGTGAAGGAGAGTCAAGGTTGGGTTGTTTGGTTGGAAGGTAAGAATATGAAGGGAGGGGGTCTGACACGAGGGTGGAGAAAAGTGAAGCGAAGGTATCGAGGTGTGGGGAAGAGCAACAATGGCAAGGAATGAGAGGAGAGAGAGAAGAGACGAGAGAGTGTGTGGAAAGGAGTGTGATGGTTACAGTGGCTCCTTTATTAGAGGGAAAAAAAAACAGTCGTCTGTGACAGGTTTTCTTCTCACTTTTAACGAACTTGGGCCTGGGCCACATGGCCTACCTCTTTCCGCTTCTAGTCTATGGCTCGATGTGGATCGATTTTGGGCCTGACTTAATGTGGAGTGATTCATTTTAACACCACCACTTGTGTCGTCTTGTGGGTTGAGCAATTTAATTCTAAAGTTTGCTTTGATGCTTAACTCGCCATAAACTTAGTTTGTCGGAATTTATGGGCCGTAGTAGACGGTGTTTGGCGTTCCGAAAATGGGGCACTTGTGCGGCGGTGCAACAATTGGTGCCTATCTTTGTGGTTGCACATGTAGCTGTATTGATGTTTGGGCTTTTTTATAAGAGTTTTCCCGGGCTATAGAGTTTTGATCATTGGACCAAGTTGGGATCTCAGGTGCTACCAACTGGAAATGAGCTGTTTGCCTATTTCTTTGTTCTTCTCAAGTGCTATTTAGCCTATTTCTGTATTTTAAGATATCATTTTAGGACTCCTTGGTTTTAGTAGCTAACTAGCTATATATGAATGACACAAGATCAATTAATATATTTGAAACTTAGCACTTGCTGGTTTTGCTATATATTTTTTCAAGGTATTGATTTTTTTTTTTTTTTTGAGAAGTTTCAAGGTATTGATTAGATTTCCAGTTACGTGTTTCAAATGGCTCATGAAAACTTGAAAACATCATGTTTTTGGGAAAACTTTACATTTCTGAATGTTTTGATAACATCATGTTTTTGGGAAAACTTTACATTTCTGAATGTTTTGATATTTTATAAACGGGTACAGAGTACAACATCAAAACATTAAGGGCCATTAACACTTAAAAAATGTGGATATTTTGTGAAATGTCCGAGGACTGAATCCAAAAGTCTCAATGCAAAAAAGCATCTTAATTATCAATTCATATGGTCACTTTTCAAGGAAACTAATGAATTTTCAATCGGTGAGATATCTTCTATATATCTTATATGAGTTTTAAAAAACCTTATGTTCTAATGAAATAGTGTTTTTCGACTCATATTAAAATTTATTGGGTCAAACTAAATTTACCCAGCAAATATCTTACTACACCCAGCTCTAGTCATATATCTTATTATTTCCAGTTATATCCCCATTGTAATAAAGAAAGGGAAAAAAAAAAAACACTTCACCTATCACCAGTTCAACATCAACGCAAAGTCGCAAACCCTCACCACCACCATAATTGAAACTGTATGTATCAGAGAAAAACATTGATTCAAGAAGATGTTGGAGGCTCTAGCCAGTTGGCTAATCCATTAGAAGATAAAAGTAGTTGTGATTCTTGAGGGGATTGATGAACTCGCAGATCAATATGCCCACACATGGCACTCATTTGTTAACATACACCCATCACGCATGTATTCAAAATCCTCAGGTCTCAACCAGATTAACTGGTTCTCATGGATCTAATACATGCTTACATGCATCTAATTCATTCTTTAGGAAGAGCCAACTACGTACAATCAATTCCTCAGCAGATTACTTGTCTGTTCTTAAAACATCAGTCCTACCAACTATAGCAAACCTCGCAAATCAAATTAAGGAGTAGAGATAGAGGGAAGGGGGGACGGAGGGAGCGGGAGGGGGGAAAGAGAGAAAGAGCAGTCTGATGAGGGGAGGAGGAGCCATCGTCCGGCTAGCATCAACAAGTTAATTAGCGGTGCTTTAATTTTAATTTTTTTTTATGAAATTTAACATTTAAATTTTATGGGTAAAATTGGAAATTTAGAGCAAAATATACTAGGGCTGGGTGTAGTTAGATATTTGCTAGGTACATTTAGTTTGACCCTAAAATTTTGACCAATTCGTGCCAAAAGGCCCAAAACTCCTTGCTATAACCCACTGTTTTTGTGTAAATTTAACTTTTCATGAGAACATTTATGATTTCATAAATTTTGACTTATTATTATATTTTATAAGTATTGAACCTAATGCGTGTCATTAGACAATTACCATAAATCTTTACTTTTCAAAATATTGAGTGAATTTCGACAGCTGAGATATGTTGCAAATATCTTAGCTGAAAAAGGAAAATTAAAGAAATGAAAGCATGGTAAATTTTTTGACAAATGATATGTGAAATTGTTTGTCTTGCGAATGGTGTATTTGGTGATGATCGAAAGAAAAACATAACATTTTCTTCAAAAAAAAAAAAAAAAAAATTCTAGTTGCGGAGGCCGCCCCATTGGTCCCTAAAACCCTCCTAATACCCTCTTCCTCTCTACCACAAAAACGACGCACAGCACAGTGAGACTTCCAAATCACACACAGGTAGAGAGTGGTAGCAGCAGGAGGAGAGAGTCACAGTCACAGAGCTCCCCCAAATCTAAACAAAAAAAAAAAAATGGTGAACAAACCCTGGAGGATCATCCCCAGGCCATTGTTAGAAACAGTCCTCAACAACCACGCTCACCACCACCGCGTCCCCCAGCCTCTCATCCTCCACGGCCCCCGCGGCGTCGGCAAGACCACTCTCATCCTCGAACGTAAAAACCCCACCCCTCTCTTTCTTATTCCCTTTTATCTCTTAACACTCACAGCTTGCTTTCCAGGTCTGCTGGGCGAGTGGAACCAAGGCCCCCACCTCACTGGCTACGTCGACTTCGCCGAGTCCATCAAAGACCACCACCCCCAGTTCAATCACTCCTTTCCTTGGGCTTCATGGGCCAATTGCCCACCTCCCTCTTTGTCCGATTGCACAACCAAACTCGAAACCTGCCTCGAATCCATGGCTCACAGCGGCGTCCGGCTCGGCGCCATTACCTCCCACCAGGTCTTCTCTACCCTTTGCAAATGGCACAGTCTCAACAACTCTCTTCGCCGAGTTATTCAGGGCAGTAAGGCTTCCAACAATGCGGTTTCCGACAAGGTTTCCGGCTCCGTTCTGTGGGATCGGGCGGTTTTCGCATTGAGTGCTAGGTGTGATGCTGAAGAGATTGATGGGGTTTTAGGGTTGAGTGATACGAAGAAGAAGAAGAAGAGTTTGTCACTGGAGGAGGCTTCGTATTATAGGGAGGCCGTTGTGGCATTGAAATTGGCAAAGGAGGTCATTCAGTTGCAGCATAGCTGGAGGGCTAATGCCATTGCGCATTTGAATCGGACAGGTGGGTTTTCGAGGTCTCTGGCGAATTCGTGTACTGATTGGCCTTGTTTGTTGTTGGAGTTGTTGTCACAAGCTGCTGAAATTGATCATTTTCAGGTAATTTAAGTTCAGACTTTTGATATCCTGTTACTAGATGATAAGTTATGATGTTATATTCACAATGCAAGCTGTTGTGCTTAAAGTTCAAAACACTGATGTGAAGAATTGTTTTTGGTGCTTTCATAAAAATAGTAATTGACTGATGTTTTAAATTATGTTTGAGCAGCCTAAGCTGGTGATAAACAATATCGAAGTTCTGAAGAATGCAATTCTGTTAGATGAGAGTTCATCAGTCAGTGGATCGATGTACCATGACAGCCTAATATGGAGAATAATTGCTTTAGGTGCAAATGAGAGGTGCTTGCCTCTTGTACTTGTGACATCGGATAGGTAAGGTTCATTCCATTAAACTGTAACATCACATCACTCTTTTATCTTTGCATCACAAGTTAGGAATTCTAATTCTTACTGTCGATACCTCAGTTACTATTCGTACCGAGCTTACATGGATTTTGGATTTCCAGACATATTCATCTCTCGTGAGGTACTTAAACTGAAACGACATTGCTTCATGATCTCTGTGTATACACAATGACATGACTGTTTTTACTTTATCGCTAAAGAGAAAGTAACACTAGTTTTTCTAGACTAGGCATGGCCCTTGACCTCCCTGTGCCTGACTTATCCATAGGACTTACTGTAGTGTCGTAGACCATGTATTGTCTCCCAGAGTTGTACATTCCTCAATTAAATCTTGTGCATTTTGTTCTGATGCTGGTGCATATCAAACATTTAAACTTTGTTTGTTCTACAGATCTTTGGCTGGAATCCCCAAGAAGCCAAACTGCATATGGTTACTGATTACTTCAGTCATTCAGAGGTAATAAACTTGTCTAAGTTTAGAATTTTTTTTTTCCCTTCTTTTGGGCAGGGGGGAGGAGGAGAAAACAAATCAATCATATTTCCTGGTTTCTGAAATTTTAACATATTAGAGTTCCTGCTGATTTTCCATTTTCTTGTACTAACTTTTTTTTCTCCTTAGTTTCCTGAAATATTGCAATTCTTAGTGACTTTTGGCATTATTATTACATATTGCAGTGGTTGATAATTGCCGAGGTGCTTGGCCCAAACCCACGGCACCTATTCGAGCTATATGCACTCAAGCAGGGCAATTACTATCAGAAGTAAGTATCATATTTCTTACCATCTACTATGATGTTGATGCATGCTACAGGAACTAGAAACTGCACTTTTTTATTGTCTCAAAATAGATACGGTTTGGTTGGTTTCTTATATGGAAACTCTAGTTTTCGTATTAGTTTGTTAATATTCTACATAAATGAATTATGGGGTTGGGTTACCTGGTGTATATAGCTTTACCAATGTATCATAATAAACTCTTACGGAAACACTAGTTTTTGTAAGAGTTTATTAATATTCTACATAAATGAACATTGGGGTTACCTGGTGTACATAGCTTTACCATGTATCATAATTCATTTTTGAACATATAATCTGTGGATATTTCATTTACTGTTGAGGTAGAGTGAAAAATAGAGTGAAAATCATCTGTTTCCTTCATACATAGTCAATATGCACCGCATCATGGATACCGCTCCCAACTTAAACTCCTAAGAGGATTCCTTTCTCATCTTTGAAATGCATAGTCAACTCGTCAGTCACCATCAAAGTCAGTTAATATAATTTTTTGGTAACTGAAACACAATTAAAATGGAATGTCTCTGTTTCATCCTAATCAGTCAACTCTTCCCAATTTGAATATAGTTCTTGCTACATGGTAATTCCGTGTATAATTGTTGTTACATAGTTTTAATATCTATTACTGTTTTTGTTCATCTCAAGGTTGGTGGATAACGAAGATGGCACATTTGAGGACATTGTGGATTCATATTTAGCATATTTGCAAGTAAGTTTCTATAGGGAGCAATGGAGCGCGAAGTATGCATCTTGCTGATTTACCTTTCCATTAATTGAACCGTGATTGTCTTGTTTACAATTTTTTCTTTTATGAATGCATGGGAGTTTCACAAAATATACTTGATGGCACTTCGCATGATTAAGATTTATGGTCACTTCATTGTCTTCATTTTCTAGATGGATATACATTAAGCTTACCAGCTATCTTCAACCATCAATACTGTGGTTATGCTTTGTTATCCTATTGAACATGTCATTTTAAGTGCTGAAGTTGATCACTCTCTTAATTTTCTGATTATTTGTGCTCCGCCTTACTTCTCTTCAAGTTTATTCATTCAGATTACTGTAGTCAATCCTGCCATGGAGAGAGCATTGGGGTTTCTGCAAAAGTTTGCTGTTGATGCACACAGGGGAAATATATCAAAAGATAGACTGCGCTTTGGTGCACCTTGGAGACATCCTCCACCAACTGATGAACCCACATTGTGCACTGATTGGGCAAAGGTCCAGCTGATGGATTTTGTGCAGTCTTTTGTCAATACAGAATTTGGGGTACGTAGTATATGGATTTCTACTGTGTTTCTCTCTTGGTAGAATTATGTTGTGCAATTGGAACAATAACTGAATGTTTCACTAATTAGGATATTTATGGTTAGGTGGGGGCTGCACTATCTTCTTACATACAGATTACACATTTAGACTTCATTGTTTGGATCACTGTGATTTTTCTTTTTCTTGTTTAAATATAAAATTTAAATAATATTGCCTCATAGATAGCCTGTCTAAACATGATACACTTTCCCCTCCTGCCACTTTCTAAACAAATATGTAGGTATCATTATTTTATACTTTACTATCCTCAAAGTTGCTGTGGTTGTGCCCCTCCAAACACTTTTTTGTAACTCACTAATAAGATAGAGAAACAAAAGAGGATAGGTAGGAAAATGCATCAAATCATATCATCATAAGATACCTTTGTTGTAAGTAGTTTCTTTTCCGCTTTTTCTTTCTCTCTTAATTTTGCTTGCAGAAAACAGTAATGTCGTTATTAGTCTTCTATCTTCTGTGTAGTGATATTCTAATACCTATGTACCTTGTTGCAGGTTAATTATCTAGCTGATTGTAGCCTGGAGATCTTCGATGATCCATCTGCTGTTGCATTAGTGGAGGTACATTCATCCATATGCATTTACTCTCCTGAACTTTATTGACCCTCCCACATTTATTTCTGGACAAATTTATTGTAATTTTCATAGTAATCCAGCAGTCACACTTTTAGCATCTGTATATTTTAGTGTTATATATGCTATGCATCCCACATTATCTGTTGGTTGCTGAAACTCTTTGCAAAGTTTTGAATTGAATATAAATTCAAAACGTGGATATATGCTATGCATCTGTATATTCTAAACGTGGATATAGTACATCTGCATTTTTTTCCTTAGAATTTGGCTTGGTAAACAATGATATACTCTGCCCTATTAAGCTCATGTTTTTTCTTCTCATCACTTAGGTTGGTTTGCTCTATTCTCAACGGGATCTATCCATCATTCGCCCCATATCTAGAGCCATTCAACGGTGTCTTGTAAGATGGTAAGCTATCTCATGCACTGAAGGTACTAAAAATGATCATGAAGGTCTAGCTGACCATTTATGTTGCTCTCTGATTACAGGCTTGTCCAAGAGAGATTAAAGATGGGTTTCCGGGAATCACTCCAGTATTTGTGGCAGCGTATTATACGTGGCCGTAGCTATCGTCATTTAATGCTACAAGTAGGCTATAAGTAGAGCATGAGAGAGGTAATCTGTCTAAATTGTTGTTCATTCAAATTCTATGTCATGATGAAGTAAATTTGTTATTTTACTACTTGAAGAGATAACCTCCATCTCTGGCAACTGGAGCTTAGAATTCAATGGGTAGTTTTGAGCTTTTCGTAGTTTTGCTCGACTTTATTGTTTTTGTGGAGAGGTTATTTTAGCCTCTTTCACCTATGATCCTAACAAGCTTTATGTTGTTACCTTTCAGGGGTTGACAAATTCATCTTTCATTCGGGGAGTGAGGCCCTTGCTTCAGGTTCATATAAATAGGTAAGCTATTTCTGGTGCTAGCAATTTAATGTTTTGCTGTCCATCTTGTCCATATCGTTTCATGTTCTCTCTGTAGGCAAAACAATCACACTTGCGCATGCAGCATGATTCATTTACTTGTCCTTAAAGTCAGGCCATTGTGTAATCCCGTGAATATTCGTGTTACAGATTGGTTTTTTGACAACATATTGACCCTTCTTTTCTTCCGTAGCTTTAACAGCGTGCAAAGATGGGTAAAGTCTTCAGAAGCTGATTTCGACGAATTTTGTCCAGTAAGAATTCCCTTCTCATGCTTGTGCATGGTTATTTCATATGTCTCACACTGATTATGTAGTGGCTCATCTTCTCATTATATTCAAATATCAACTACATATTGTCAAGTTATAAAAGACAGTACAACTGAGTATTACTTCAACCAGGAAAATCTCTTCCATTCCTCTGTGTTCAGTTGTAATAAAGTTTATCAAAACATATGTTTGGAGTTTGGACTTCATATAACTGAGATTTTAATTCTTCATTAGCAAAATCATGGCTTGGTTGTTTGCTTCAGTTCCCTCTCCTTTTAACAATAACATTATACTGTTTCAGCATAATCATAATTTAAAAGTTTCTCTATGTGTAGGATATGGCTATGGAGCAACCCTTTTGTTGACATTTGATTTGAAGACTACCAAAGATACATTTGATATTTGGAGATAAGCTTGAACTGAGTATGCTGACAGCATCCTCGTGATTGATGGGAAGCGTTTTTGCTTCTTTCCCAACTAACATTTTCCAATAAAAATTCAAAAGCAAAGAATAGATAGAGCAGAATAATTGTCATCACACGATTGTATGGTTATATCACACATTCATTTTGTGCAAATTTTATGTATAAACAGATATCCATAAACATTTTACAGGTTCATTTTGTCAGCTATCTACATTGTTCCTGGAACTTGCTATTTCCAAAACGCGGCATTTTTCCATTCATGTTTGATATTTCTTGAAGAAAATTCATCAGGAGATTGCAGATCAAAGTTTGATTCTACAAGTCGACCCAGATTGTGAATCAATCTTCATTCCGAATTGTCCAAGTTTTTCCTCGAGTCTTTGCTACTGTCTGGTCCCCCTTGTTGAATGTTGAATCTTATTTTGTCCTCCCAAAATATATCATGACCTGGAGTCACGGATTTGCCTCGACCATTTGAGAAGTCATTTTGCATATCTGGATTTATTTATTTTTTTGCAAAATTTATATTGTTCCATGCTGACGTGGTGTATAGTGATAGGTCACAATAGCAAAGTGAAATAAATAGGATGAAATTTCTAAGAAGCCTCCAAATATTTCCATTTTGCAATTGGAATTAGTGGGTCAAACACAACCGCTCCTTTCTGTATGATTAGACACATATCGATCCCATACGTCTTGAAGGATTTGGAGCCTCTCAAGTCTCAACCGAAATTTCCAGGTTTGTCAGTTGACCCACCTTCCTTTTCTTCTTCATTCTTGATGGTTAGACACTTAGACCTCAATCATCAACAATTTCAATTTATGTGGGTTGTTTAGAGCCTTCACCATGTGCATGGTGATTAATATATTCTTATCATTGATTTGTATATGCCCATATCAAGTCATGGCCCATTGACTACGTTAACAACATTCTCATTAATCTAGATTATGTTTTAATCCTTGATGCATAAGCATCAATATATATATATATATATATATATATATATATATATATATATATATATATCAAATCCTATCCAGAGCGGAGCTCCGCTTTGAAAATTAACGTGTGAAGTTCGAGTTTTCGGTCACTTTTCGATCGCATATCCACATCTCGACCGTTCAGTTTTTAGGTACTAGTGTATAGATCATCTCTGCAAATTTTCAGCCAAAATGATGATCGTTAAGGCATTGATAAATGCCTTAACGATCATCATTTTGGCTTAATATAGTACGGTTCATTGGTTTAAACGAGTTAGATGTCTTAATGATCATCAATTTGACTGAAAATTTGCAGAGATGATCTATACAGTAGTACCTAAAAACTGAACGGTCGAGATGTGGATATGCGACCGAAAAGTTACCGAAAACTCGAACTTCACTCGTTAATTTCAAAGCGGAGCTCCGCTCTGGATTGGATCTGATATATATATATATATATATATATATATATATATATATATATATTTAAACCCCTTAACTCGCCCACCCTTACATATGCTAGTGAGAATCAAACTCATGACTTTTACAATATTTAATTTATAACTTACCAACAATTTACAGCTTACCGACGAAAACTAAATAACTTGAGATTGACATGTTTTGACTTAAAATATCGAGTTTAATTAGTACTCACATCTTTGAATAGAAGATGGCTAGTATTTCTTTTGATAAAAATACTATTATACAAATGAGAAATAAAGATGTTTAACGATGTTAATACTATAATTATCGATGTCGTTGAAGATGTGATTCATTACTAAAAAATTTAAAATTCAATTAACCATGTGAATAAAACTAAACAACTCCATCAAATCAAGACTTTCAACTAGGCAAAAAGTAACGTGCGTTTGGCATGTTTTGACCTTCCGTATCTAGTTTTTTTAGTACTTGATCAACTTCATTGTAGTCATACATTGGAACTAATGGCTAAAATTTCTTATTCGAAATGATCGTATAATTAGGTAAGGTTGAAGTTCAACGCTTACTTGTAGAGAACCAAATTTGCTCACCACCTTTGGTTAGGTGTCGATACCACCACTCCATAAACAGTTGTCAAGTGTCGCATAATCTAACTATGGTTAAGTTTTTAGAATTGATGTTAATAAATTAATAATATTAATGGTTAATGAAGAGAGAGAAATAAAAAAGAAACAATACTCTCTCTCGTTTCCTTCAAAGTTCAAACCCGGCAGACCCATCTCCCTCTCTTCCCCTTCAAACCCAGTAACATGCAATAGCAAAAATAGCACCACAACTTTGAATTAATGTTAACAAAGAGAGAGAAATACGAAATACTCTCTCTTTCATACCAAAAAACCCAGGTTTGGAATTTGATTTGAGTTCTGCAAACTTTTTCATTATCAATTTCTAAAAGTGACAGAAAAAGTCTTAATACTATAATACGTACCTAGCCTTTTCTAACAAAATTTTCACCTAGAAAACCCAAACTGAAATTGGTTGCCCACAATTCATAGAGCTTCAATTTCTCAAATTGCTTTAAACTTCATGGAAAATTAAGCCCAAAAGTAAAAATTAGTTAGAAGAAAATCGATGGTAGGATGGTCTGCAATTGAGTTTGCTGGGATTATTTGGTGAGTTGCCTCGTGCTGGACTAGTGTGTGTTGGGACGAGATCTGGGTTTGTTGGTGTGTTTCTGAGAATTGGGAGGGAAGATCTAATATGCCCTCACAAACCCATCACTGGCAGACAAAAGCCAAAGAAGAGTTTATGTCCATTTGAGTTTTCTAGGTATGTAGGATTTTGCTGGGTTCTGAAGTTGAAAGAATGTTTGCAGCTTTGCTGGGCTAGTGTCGATGAAGATGAGAGAATTAATATCTTTTATTTAATTAATAATAAAAGTAGTTGATTTAGTGAATAATTAAAGTATTAAACAAGAATTTTATTATTATTATTTTTTTTTCTAATAATTAAGTTAATTATAATTAGTTATGAGTATGATTTATCAGACATAGCAATTTCTTATTTGGTTGCTATTTGGTGGTGGTATCACCACCTACAGTGGTTAGCAAATTTGAATCGTAAACTTACTAATTGTACAGCCGTGGGCCAATCATATGAGTTCACTCAATTATATCACACTGGGACAAAATTTTTATTTTGAGATCAAAAAAATTATATTTTAGGTTTGTGTTGTAATTTCCTTCTTCTATCGGAAAAAAACAAAATTCTATTTTTATAATAATGGTCAATCAGTAGGGTCCAACCTTGCAACTTTTAGTTGGTATGTCTCATGGTAAAACTCAGCTGCCAATGAATTTTTACATTGTGAATTTCTCTATACATGGTGACTGAATAGTTCCATTTTCATTCTCAACATTTCAATTCTCAAATAAGTTATCTAGTGTTTCGAATACATAGCTATAACATTGCTTAAATAAATAGTAGAGTTTTAAATTCAGCTTGTCATAATTTTGTTAGATATAAAAAAGTAAAAAAAAAAAAAAACCATAGTTAGCTTTGAAATAGTAAGCATGCATTGATTGACGCTCTAAATTAGAGATGATGGAGAAAAGTATAGAAAGAGTGACATGTGAGAAATGATTCAAAATCACACAAAAATAATTTCCCATCTTAATCCTTCCCACAAACTTAATTAAACAAAAGTTTGTAGGAAACTGATAAAATTGAAGTCCCGAAACCATAGAACGCTAATCATAATCCCCATTTGTTTCTTCTATCTTTTACCTTTCACCAATTCACCTTCTTCTTTTTTCATTTATTGATTAATCAGCAACGTGATTCTTACAAACTCATCAAAACCCTAAATTCCGTAAACCTCTACTTGGGTCTCTGTCAGGTCATTCTCATCCCAGCCTCTAAGACGATGGAAAACATTGATTAATTCCAGGAGCACTAGCTAGTGCTTGCACACAAATCATATGGGGGACATAACAGAAAAGATGATCGCAACCCAAGCATATATAAGAGGACATCAATTTTTGTTCTCATATGCGCGCCTACGCGTTTTTGGTTCCATATCTTGACCCGTCAATCAAGTTCCCTCCTCAATTTTTGAACGAAGAAGAAAATCCCAATATCATAAAATCGAAAAGAAAAAAAAGAAAAAAAAAAACTGGTTCCACAAGCTGGGATCACAACGCACACATTAATTCTTATCAATAACTTATTTGTAGTTTTGTTAAGAGTTAGACAGAACCTGCACTAAAACCTCACCAACAATGTGGTGGTAGGAACCACCTTGTTCTAGCTAGCTGCTTCAATTATCAGAAGGCACAAAGTACTATCATAGCAATTATATCATGCATGGCATGTGCAATGCTTAATGCGTTTCTCCAAAGTGCTTTTGTCCGAATGGGTATTTGACTCTAGCAAACTTATATAAAAACAGACTAGCTAAGCTCTATCAAGTATCAACTGAGTGTGCCGCTTCATTTACCGACCATATGTATAGGCTTTGCTACATTCTCATAGATTATTAGTATATACTCTGCTTTATGGAAAAGTATTAAACTTTAAATATTGTAATCATGGTGAATTGGACTGTGAGGAAGAGACCTAATTAAAGGTTCTTTACTTAAGAAGATCAGAGTGCATACCTTCCACTACCTGGGACACATTGGGTGGTGATGAAAAAGTTAATTAATTATTTTAAAACATTGTCAAATTAAGAAGCCCCTGGTTTCAGAGGCCAAGTGCCCAATTGGCTAATTTATTCAGATATGAATAAAATATTAACCTAGCTAGCTCAAAGCACAGTGACAAGTTTTATGTCTCCTATCCTCAGTACTTCAGTGGATTATTGAAGGTTCCAGACTCTGAAAAAAAAAAAAAAAGGTTCCAGAGTACTCTGAAACTCTGCTTTGATTTGATCGTAGAAAGTGCGCAAAATGCAAGGTGGACTCAGTTTGATTGTGAATATAAATAGATATATAAAGAGATGTGTAGATATGGGAACTGACTCAACCTTTTGCTTTTGATGCTTCAAAAGGCTTAAAAGATGGTAGCCTTTGTTTTTTATTTGATGAAAAAAAAGATGCATGGTAGCCTTCTGGTGAATAATATAACCCGGAAACCCAATTAAGTAAAGAAATATTGTTTTATTGGCTGGCTTTTCATTTCATTTAGGGCATGATAATAAAGTTAGTGGCATTCAATAGTAGTACGTAGAATCTTTTTTTGACCAAAAAAAAAAAAAGAATAGTAGTACGTAGTAGTCCCCCACGGCATGGACCATATTCATCTTTATTTCTTTGTTGGTTTCTAAGAATTACCTGTAGCACTGGCATTGCTTTATCATTAATTAGAAACAAGGACTGGAAATGAGTGCATGAGTCAGGGCTGGGCTAAATTCATGATCAGATTCAAAGGCCTCAATAAATATTTTAGACAACTACATATTATATAAATTCGAATATTCCTTTCCTGCAAATTGAACCTCTTCCTGTCCTCAAAAGACATCCAAGTTACTCGATGGCGACTGATGTATACATATCTTTTCTGATCCTTCTCAATCAAACCTTGAAGATGGTATCCAACACGGATTGATCCATAATTATCCATTCTATTTAAAATTAAGCAGCGTATGAATAATTGTATCCTTTTTGTATAATCTAATCTAAGATGAAAATTACAATTACAAAATACATGATATTACTGATTGAAGCAACAGAGCCGCCCACGTTTTGTTTTTTAGGAATAAGAATCCTTCACTAAATGCATGCAAGCCTGACGTACCCTGCATCACTAATTAGTTCATTTAGGCTGCATCACTAGCCTAGCTAGAGTAAACTAATTCTAGTTAACGTTAATTAGGTTTGTTTAATCTAAAGACCTGCCAATTTTCTTGTGCTGCTGCAACAGTGTGCATTTTGGTATGAATAAGGTGATGCTGGTTTAATATGCCCCAAACAAGTTGACTCTATTAGAGCCACACATTGTGTTTAGGTTGCAAGTTGCAATTCCTATTAATTAGGAGAAGAGGGTAAAAGAGTAATTAAAGATGCAAGAGCTATCATTCTTGATAGCTACCATCATTCATTTTCAGAAGGATCCAAGAAAGTAGGGAATGGAATTGGCGTCTGCTGTGGAGGCCAATTTACTGGTCAAGGTGACATATATATATAGAAGATATGTACGTACGTATGAGCTTTCGAGCTCGATCCTGTGGTCCGAAAAGAGAAGATTTTCTTTTACCGAGAATGGATTGAAGAGGAGAAAGTAGAACAAGGCAAAGCGAGTTTGGAGAGAGCAGCTTGATTCAATGAACATGTCAAATCCATATGAGTAGCAAGTATGGATCACGATGTTAAGTAGCTAGGCTTGGAATGAAGCTAGCATATATTTTAGGATTTGTAAAATGACGAATATATAAAAGTAATTGAAATTTCTATTGTTGGACACGTGATTTCTGAAATGTCATTTGAAATGTTATATCATGTTATATCACGTGATTTCTATTTTTTTTTTTTTTTTTTTTTTTGAAAGGTCAACATGACTGTTTTTTAAAGGAGTGAATACTGAATTGATCTCTCGAAATTTTGAAAATGGCTCTCCGCCTCCTTGCTAACCCTAGTCGTCATGGCTGGGGCCTCCATCAATGGTGTTTGTCACCATCACTAAGCAGTAGCATCTCTGCCTCTCGCCGTCTTACGGCCCTCCAACGTCAATTTTCTTTGACGAGTCTCCAACCAATTTTCTCTCTCAAAGAGGCTGTATCCTCGAGTTCCATCGTGCCTCGCCATGAAGCCATTGATGGCCTCTCAAGTTGGGAACCAACTGAGAATCTGGGTGGGATCCGGCCTCCCAGAGGGCGACTAAAGTATGGTGGCGTTCGGCGTACGATTCTCAATGTGGTGTCAGAGGCGGAGGATCGGATCATAGCCTATGCAACTGTTAGGAGACGAGGTGGCTATGGTTTGGCCCTGGTGCTGAAGGCAGCGGAGAAGGACGAATGGTTTTGCGTGGGCTCGGGATGGAGGCTGAGAATGGTGAAGCCAGAGGGGCGATCATGGCGGCTGGTGGCGGAAAAATTGGAGGTTCGTCCAAGGCAACAGCCAATGACGCATCGAGCTGCAGGTGTGAAAGTTGTTGCGGCGATGGTGGCTGCAAACACCGGTGCAACAGCTCCAGTTCGGATTCCCAAACTCGTTTGGGTGCCCAGATCCCTTTTTGGGGTGCCCAGATCAAAATGGTTGCCCAACGTTTTAGGGTTTGGAACATTTTGGGGGCCCAATGCAGCTGTGGATGTTTATTGGACCTGGGCTTGTAAGTGGAACAAGCATATGGGTTCAGACTCCCTAAATTTTCGTCTTTGGGATCCCGGAGGTAGTCAAATTATCATAGTTATCCTCCTTGCTCTACTACTATGGGTAAGGAGAAAAATTAAGTTCTATTTTACATTGCCTATGTACTCTCTAATGTTTGAGCATAGTACTATAGGCTTGGTTAGAATAAGTGAGCATCGAATGTTAAATGAGTGGACCTATTTCTATGTACCACCGTGGTACCTCCACAACTTCTTGTCTGTCTACATTAATGACAGCGGAAGGGTATGTAATGGTCATTCTGGCTTGAGGTTAGGACTAGTTCCTTTAGTTTTGATAATGCTCCAGAAAATGTTCTGGGTGCGTTACGATTTGATTGTAATCATCTCTATTGAGACTATTTTATAAAATTTTCCTTTGATTCAAAAAAAAAAAAAAAAATGACTGTTTTTAAAGGTGATAACTTTATAAAAAAATATTGTAGCGGAGATAATTAAGGCTAAAAAGGTAACTTTTTAATTATATTGGAACTTGGAAGGGATTTAACCTTTACAGAGTCTAAACCTAACCCATGTGAGTCATTTACCTTCTCCCCTCGTCACTTTGGTCTTACCCCAAGAACTTGACCGCTTTCGCAGTTGTTTGTGTCCTCACGGCAACTTTATTCTTCTTGACCACACAGTGCCATCTAAAACCCCTATAAATAGCCCACACACCAAGCTCTACTCTCCATTAAAGAATTGAGCAAACACTTGTTGAGAGAGAGAGAGAGAGAGAGAGAGAGAGAAGTCGAGAAAAATGGAGAACTTCCCAGTCATCAACATGGAGAAACTCAACGGTGAGGAGAGAAAAGCTACAATGGAAACCATCAAAGATGCCTGTGAGAACTGGGGTTTCTTTGAGGTAATTATTAATGTCTATATTCATATGCTAGCTTCTTACTTTCTAATTCACACAATGATCTTATTTTTCTGGTTTTTCTCAAATATTGCGCGCAGCTGGTGAATCATGGGCTACCCATTGAGCTTATGGACACAGTGGAGAAGATGACGAAAGGCCACTACAAGAATTGTTTGGAGCAAAGATTTAAGGACCTGGTGGCCAGCAAAGGCCTTGAGGCAGTTAACTCTGAGGTCAAAGACATGGACTGGGAGAGCACCTTCCACCTGAAGCACCTTCCCCACTCAAACATCTCAGAAGTCCCAGATCTCGAGGACGAGTACAGGAAGGTCATGAAGGAGTTTGCTCTGAAACTGGAGAAGCTAGCGGAGGAGCTCTTGGACTTGTTCTGTGAGAATCTTGGACTGGAAAAAGGTTACCTCAAGAAGGTCTTCTATGGTTCACAGGGTAGTCCTACCTTTGGCACCAAGGTCAGCAACTACCCTCCGTGCCCCACCCCGGACCTCATCAAGGGTCTCCGGTCCCACACCGACGCCGGCGGCATCATCCTTCTCTTCCAGGATGACAAGGTCAGTGGCCTTCAGCTCCTCAAGGACGGTAAATGGGTTGATGTGCCCCCAATGCGCCACTCCATTGTTATCAACCTTGGTGACCAACTTGAGGTACTAATCACTCAACTCCATATTCACGTTTTCTGACCAAACAGTCTCGCTTGTTATATTATCAAATCAAAAACACGAACTAATGATGATGAGTGTCCAATTATTTTACATTTCTACAGTCGTCCAATCTTCATGTTATATCTTCAAATTATATATATCAACGGGTTGATTTAAATTTAAAGCCTCATAGTAAAACTTACGACATATATGGCAAAAGAGCATTAACCGGATATATACCCACATTGTCTGAATGGATATAGGTGATTACTAATGGGAAGTACAAGAGTGTGGAGCACAGAGTGATTGCCCAGACAGATGGCACCAGAATGTCAATAGCTTCATTCTACAACCCTGGAAGTGATGCAGTTATCTACCCAGCACCATCTCTGGTGGAGAAAGAAGCAGAGGAGAAGAATCAAGTGTACCCGAAATTCGTTTTCGATGACTACATGAAGCTCTATGCAGGCCTCAAGTTCGAGGCCAAGGAACCCAGATTTGAAGCCATGAAAACAGTTGAAGCCAATCCCAGTTTGGCTGCAATTGCCACAGCTTAAGAGCAAATTTAATCTACTAAGTTAATGGGTGTGAAAGTATCGAGCAAAGCTTTTACTTGAACTAGAGTAATTTCAAGGTTTACTATTACTGTGGTTATCGTCAGTGTGTGGTTTGTAGCTAGAGATTGATTGATTTACCAAGGTTACTATTCTATAGTAATATATATTTTGACATGGGAATTTGCTATATAAAATAATCTGTTGCAAATCCCTAAGCAATAATTAAAACCCGATGGTGCTTAACTAGATTCTGTCAGTTATATAATCACTCAAACTCGTCAACTTATAAAAACTAGGCCCTCCAAAATAGCAAAATCACAGTGATAAGCTAAAGAGGCTGAAGCCATTCGGCAGCAGTGACATGCCGACATGATGAAGCTAAAGTATTTTTAAAAGTATAAGTTCAATTCCACATCAATCAAAGGCACAAGAAGAGGACGAGAGGAGTATAAAAATAAGCACGGCGTTGCTTTCAGGATGGGAAAAGAGGAGAGTTCAAGTTGCACTAAAAGTAGCTTTTTATCTTTGCCAATGATATCAAGATGTGGCCAAGAGAAGAAAACAAGTGCCTTTTGACTTGATAATTACATTGACAACATCAAGAAAGCTTAGATTGGGAAGTTTTTTTTTTTTTTTTTTTTTGGGCTAATAGATTGGGAAGTTAAATTCCATTTAGGCTACGTTTGGTTCGCGGAAAGGAAAGAAAATAAAAAAAAATCAATTCCTTGTTCTTTTCATGGGCTTGGGAAATTGTAATTCACATCAATTTTCCTTTTCAGTGTTTGGAAAGACTAGGAATGTAATCATAATACACTTTTTAGTTTCCATTGTAGTGTTCGGTTCTTGTAAGGAAAGGAAAAAAAATCCTATTAATTTTTCAATAATACCCTCATACTAATGAGAAAGCTTAGAACAAGATTAAAATTGAGATTCAAATTCATAAATTTACCTTCTTTTTTTTTCTTTTCTAAGTTTTACATATTGGGGCTTTCAATTGGTCTTTTGTAAAGTATCTTTCGATAATGTCGTTCCGCAATGATATATATCATGACGACAAAATTAAGTAAATCCTTAATATTGTCCAGCAGTAGAAGAATCCTCCATATCATGACGACACATCTATGGAATAATAGCATCAATGAAATTATTCTATATCAATCTAGCTACTGCCTATCCTGTTCAAGTTTAAAGAAAAAAAAATTGTGATTACATATGCCCCAAACAGAGGACAAATCAATAACAAACTATATATATACAAACGCACAGATGAAATCAATAACCAAAGTATATGAATCATTAACCAAAATCAAAACCACAGATGAAATCAAAAACCAAACGCACAGTGCATATTATATATATATATATATATATATATAAGAGAAGAAAGAAAGGAGATGAATTTACATGAATATATCACATACAATTAACCAATAAATGAGAGAAGAATAGATAAAACTAGCAAATAATGATTTGGAGCAGTGACAATTTAGTCATATAATTTTGTAATAAATGCAGGAAATTGGGATGGAAAGTGGATCCTGGGGTGGGTGGGGGGAACCATTTCCCCTCTCTTTTTCCTTTCATTTGGGAATCATTTTCCCTTCCTTTGCCATCCCAAACACAGAAAATGAATGACTTTCCTTTCCCAATGCCCTAATTCCGCGAACCAAACACAGCCTTATAGTTTATGGGACCTGGGGAGAAAGCTGCTTCCGGAGAATGATATGCAGTGTGCAATGTAGAATCGTAGAACCATGGATAATCATCCACACAAATGTAAAATTATTAATGATCGACAATCATCCACGCAAATGTATTACGTTTATAAAATGTACTAAAATGTTAACACTATGCAAAGTTTATTTATAATTTTATTTTTTTAACCTTTAGAGAAAATTTATTTAAGAATAAAAGAAGAGATACAAAGAGGGATTTTATAGTTTTATTTTTTTAAAATTTTTTATTTATTTTGTATTCATGGTTTCATACATGATATTATGATAACAAGTATGACAACTTTCATCGACAAAATGAACACGATTTATATATATTTTTTTTCCGGACAAAGAGAATCGATTTCTTCCATTCTTTTTTCAAAGCAGCTGGCTTCTTTTTCTCCAGCCAGCTTATCAAACATGAGAAGCAAACACTTTCTCATAACCAAGCCTCCAATTCTCAAACAAAAACCAGGATAAGATCGAATTCAAGAACAGAGGAGAATCTTCAGTTCCAATACAATGACGGTATAGTCCACATTCCACAACGATATTCGGTTTATGACATATACAGAGTGAGTGGAGGATTCAACTTGTGTGAGTGGAGGATCTAATAAGGTTCCGATCAGAACAGAACCGAAAAACGTAGGAAGATCAAACCCCCTTTTCTTTCTTTTTTAATTTTTAGTCAGGGTGAGGAAACCTAGAATCATCTCAGTATCTAAGAAAGATCTGGGTGACATAAAGAAACACAAAAGAACAGTTGAAAAAGCTTAATTAGGTAGACAAAAGTAAAGTTCATTGGAGTTTGAAACAGACATTCCCTATATAAATTACAATGCAAAAGTTTATCAGCTCTATAAAATTTAAGACAAAAGAAGAAGAAAGTGACCCCAATCAATCTTAAATTATAACCAAGTTGACCTTCCTTTTCCACTATATAAATGGTATCAAGGGGATAACAACTAGACAATACCACACATCTACCATCATCATAATCTTGCTTAAAAGAAGGCCTTGCTAGTTTAAATGTGGACATGTTTGGGAATGTAGGTCTCTAAATCACCTTTGTCGTTAGTGTTTTCATTGTCAAACGCACTTAGGAGTTCACTGATCATTGCCGACACACCTTTCCTGATTCACAAACCACACTATTTTGATATGCATTGTTTGGTTTCCCAGTTATTAGACTGATTCAGAATATTTCATTAGCAAAGAAAGCATTTAGTAATGCAAATGTTTCTTCTAATACTTTCAGAATGAATACTGCATAGAACATTAGAACTACAGAAAGGATGTTCATCCTTTTATTCTTATTTGAAATACTGTGAAACAGAGCATAAACTTTGAAGAACTCCAATTTAAGTTTTGGATCCATTATCGCCAATTTCGACATACGTACATGAACTCTCAAATTCAGCATCAGTACAATACTCATAGAAAGTTAATTCGAATTCTTGCAGAAGAAGGTTTTAGGATATTTATTATGCACTCGAGTCTTGACTAGGCAGGCTGCCTTTCTAGCTAGCTGCCTTGCCTTTCATTTAGCCAGAGCGGAGATGAAGAGCTGCAATCTTGATTTGTATTACCGAAACTTTCTGGGGATGACCAATATTACATTTTTAACTCGAGCTAACTATGAGGCCCCGTTTGGTTGGCAGGAATGTCAACATGGGAAAATGATTAATTTTCCTTTCCAGACCAATATGGAATGAAATAGGTTTTGGTATTTCCATGTGGGTGTTTGGAACATTACTGAAAATTAAATTATGAAATTTATTTTTCATTCCTATTGTAATGTTTGGTAAGTCATAAGAATGAAATATAAAATTATAATTTTCAATAACACCCTTTTACTAATTAAAGTACAAATATGACATTAACTTATGAGGAATGTTTGCGAGAGAATATAAATTTTTTAGAGGGCTAATTTATGTAATTTTGCCTTTGATGGTGGGAATGGAATTAGAATACCACCCCCTACTAGGAATTCAATTCAGGCTTTATGAGGGAGTCAATTTCCAGTCAAATCTCATTTTTTATTTCCTTTCCCATATCTAATTGCAACCAAACGACACCTCTACATGGAAAATGAAATTAATTCCCACTCCATACCATGATTTCCTGCCATCCAAACGGGGCCTGAATTTGGAGAACGATTCCGGGCATATCTAGTATCCACAACAATTGTATTTATTGCTATCTTAATTAGAAAGAAAAGGATAGGAAGAACTAAGGTTCAAAAGAAAATGGAAAAGTGGAGAGTAGGTTGAGTGAGATATAACGAAAAAGGGGTTGTAACACTCGAAGCACAATATGTAGGATGCTTTATTTATTTCAATAAGAAAAAAAGAAGAATAATTCCGTCCTCTGAAATGCATACTAGGAACCGATCACTTTTTCCTGTTTATTCTACAGTGGATCCTAGGACTCTCTTCTTTACCTAAAGAAAGAAGAAGCAAAAGCCATTCAATAATACTGGCTGATTTTACCTCTTCGAACATGAAAATGGCATCTGTAAATGTTTCAAACTAGAAACATCAAACATCTCCATAAACCTTTGATCAGCAACTCTGGCTTTGGCGGCTGCAAAACGCTGGTACTCATCAAAAACGGATGACAGGCACCATCTCTGCAGTTTTCTCAAGCATCCCACCACACAACCAGTTCGATGCTGAAAATGAAATCGAAGTAAGCAACCATACTGAAAATGTAATCGACTACTTGAAATCAGAAATAAGTACACAAAAGAAACCAACAGTATGCATACCTTCCCTCGTTTGCAATGAATTAAGATGGGGTGATTCCTTACATCTGCATTGCAGACAAGTAAATAAATGTAAGCAACTCAAATGGCTGAACTTCTGGTAATTCAGCCAAGAAAAGTTTTAAATTGTGAATTTATTGCATACCAAGGACAACTTTTAGTGCTTCACGGATCGTATCCTCAGGGATGTTTATAAAAGGCTCCTGAAATTCGCAATTTTAAATATCAGTTTGCCAAATTCAATACCAAATTCGTACTTATTACAAATTTTCAGAAAACATTCATGCAATCAATTACATATTTAACAAGTTGGATTCATCAGCTCTACATGGTAATTTGCTTCCAGACTGACTAGCTTATTGTCCTACCTCTGTAGAAGGTAATTAATGTGGCCAAGTACTTCAGTCTAGGATAAATGAAACTAAATCACCTCACTTCCCTTAAGAGATGAGAATATTTGGCTTATTTAAAAAAAAAATGAAAATTTATCTAGGTAATTCTGTAAATCAATCAGGTACAGACATCTAGACTAGAGTTATATGTGGCCACGTACTTCAGTCTAGATATCTGTACAGATATCCAATGCTCTGTTGGCTATATTCGAGGATCACTTGTACCATCTATCTCCCCATTATTATATGTTAAGAGAAAACAATAAAAGAAGCTCCTAAATCTGTTAAATTAATCCATGATGGCTGGATCAACATTTAGGATGTCCTTATTAACTCCTCCAACCAAACAGAGACCTATAATGTAGATACTGGAGAGCTTACTAAAGAGCTTAATATGATCATATAATAAATTTAGGATAGACTAGTTATCATGTTTCCATATGCTATGGCTTATGTGCTCGAATCCAGAGTATTTGATAAATTATATACATAATTCAAATCTAATAAAAATTAATGGACACCATTCTGGTTCCCCAAGAATTTGCAAACCTCTATATTTGGCAAAATCAGATAACTCGTTTATCATAATATACCTAGGGAAATCTCACAAATTAGTAAAGAGCTAGCTAGAGGCAACACGCCAGTGAAGGTAGTTAACGGAGAGTACTTTCAAAGAAAATATAGTGTACCACACTGGTTGACTCCAAGTGATTGTAGAAATTATTTGAAAAGAGAGTGCATAATGCGCACAGAAAATTATGAGCTTCACCTCAAACAATAATACTCTAGATAAGAATACTTTAATATTAAACAATTGAGATCAGATAAAGTTTGTGAAGCGGTCAAAGTTAGTTTCCAGCAAGGTTAGTGGAATTGGAATGTGAAAAATATACAAAGATACAAATATACATTAGACACAGAGTGATAAACAGAACAAATCCAAGCAACAAGAGCTCACTGTCAACATAGCAATAGAAACCATAGAAAAAACACAACAGTTGTTTCCCCCAGAATCATAATAAATAAATGGCCTTCAAACAATGAAACCAACAGATACATGTGATCCAAACACAAGCACAGCAGGAATATACACAAACACAACAGTACATGTCATATGTCAGAGATGCAGAGGCAAGATTCAACAACTAAAGTTTTTTGATAAGGAGAATCAGTTAGGCAAGAAGGACATACACATGATATTTTATCGACTTAAAAGAACAATTTGGTACAACAAAAATTAGAGAAATCGTGACGAAACTAACTAGCTCATATTCACCAAAAACACTAGCAAACATGCATTTCTGGTATCATTTCTGATTTCTAGCCATTGCCTTCCTATGTTCCCTAATTGTCAGGCAACTAACAGCAGCCTCCAAACCTCTATTTCACACCTTATCTCTTTGTAAGATGATATGTACCAACAATTCAAAGATTCGACTCAAATCAGCAGCATAGAGTCCTATAATACCAACTTATTAAACGGAATATTATTTGACCAGTCAGGAGATTCATCAAAACTACCTTATAGCCTTCGATCCCAAATTGAAAGAGCTTGATCCCGTTCGACTTGAGGAACTCCACGTTCGTCTCTGGATACGGCTCCGGACACAGACATCTGCAATTCACGTATAAAGAATAGTACAAACACGTTAATTTTCAACTTCAATTGTACCAAATCAGACTTCAAAATAGTACGCCGTAGACCATTATCAAAACTCAGAGCTGACTGTAAGTAAAAGAACGAAGCGAGAGGCTTACATAATGGAGCGGAGGCCTAGGGTTTGGAGGAAGGAGAAGTTGTTGGAGTCAGGGAAGCCGGACCGGAAAATGCCGTTATCGACCATGGCGAAGTTGAGCGGAGGAATGAAGAGATCATCGGCGCACTCTCCGTCAGACGCGGCGGCCGCGGCCGGAGAGGGGTGGACGCCTCCGTCGACTTCGATTGTGCGGCACATCTCGTCGGTAACGTGATCGAGCTCCAGTTTCATGTCAGCTTAGAAGAGAGAGAAGGAAGGGAGGGAAAGAGCGACGACGACGAGAGAGGAGGGGAGAAAGAGGTGAGGTATTTATAAGTGGGAGCCTCTCTTTGGGGATCGCATGGGATATTCTTGGCCTTTGATTTTGCTTATTCCTTTTTTTATTTTTATTTTTTTCGGTGAATTGGGAAATGAGAGTCAGGTGGCGCAGTTTGTATTAAAATTTATTTATATAGAATTTGTGATAATATTATCTAGAATTAAAATGAAAAAGATAAAATAAAAAGAAATATTGACGGCGTGAATCTAGGCTAGGTAGGGTGGAATTATTTAAAGAGAAAAACTAGCTGAATAGTGATGGGAATTCTTTCTTCCTCATTTTTCTCTGTTTTTCCTATGAGCTAGGGTGTTGATTTGTATCATTGGAGCAATTATTGTTTGCAACTCATTATTCTTGTGGGGAAAATTCACTGATTGATTTGAGTGTAGACGTAAATGCATACTTTAATCGAAATTAAACGTTTCGGTGTACATGGGCGGTGTAGAAAAGTTTATTTTCATAATATAAAAATTTCACATTTTTATTTGCATAGCAAAGATTTGATTTTCACTTGGGAGTTAAATATCACAAAAATATAATGACTAAAAATAATAAGAGACACGTGTTTTGCCTCACCACACATGAAGGTGCGTGTTATATAATTCATTGTGAACCATCATACTCATTATGAAAACGAACTGTGTTTTTTTTTTTTTCTTCCTCCTACATGTTGTCAACTTGGCTAATGTGGTTGTTCTAGCAGAAATACAGGACAAATGTCTTAAAGTACTTATCTTCTTTGGTAGAGTAGGCCATGGCTTGAGTCGGGATGTTCAAACCTTTGTTTCAGGCTTCGAAGAAAATACTTGTTATTTCTATAATCATCGTCACTCGATAATAAAGATAATGCGAGAATCAACTCCTAATTGTTAAACAAGTAAGTAATACAAAATATATTTTAGATAAACATTAATTCTAAGCCAACATGATCTCAAATCTAGTCAGTTGCGTGATTAGTAACGAGACGTGACCATCTCGTTATTGTTTTAGCTGTACAGGTCGAATTGTATCTTCTTTCAAGACTGGAATATATATAATTGACAACTAGATGACAATGATTTCTCCGGAACTCTTCAACTATAAAAATTAGGTAAAGATTGAGCTAGTTGATCCCCCAATTTGGCCATTTCCATGTTTAAATCACAACTCCAAAAGCTCCAATCATATGATTTCATGACTAAATTAACATGAATTCTTGCCACTTATGGGGATTCATAGAACATCGATAGTGTTCCAAAGCAATTCAAGTATTAATCAATCTACAAAAGATTCAAGAAAGCAGCGTGGTCCAAGTCGACCTCTTCATAAGAAGGTGTTAAATTGCACGATCCAAAATCCGCCTCAGAAAGAATAAAAGGGCGTGCCGTGCCACTTAATATATTTTGGAATATTGTCCTCAATAATAATCTATGATATAAATTTTGGAAGACGGCATATAAATGGTACATTCTCAGAATATTCGAATTGCATATTATAGTGGGTTTTGCGAAAATGCGAGGCCCGTGCGCCACGTACTGTTTAATTTCGTCGTATTAATAATTTTGGCGCCAAAAACCCACGCCCAGAAGGTGCAAAGGGAGCCACTTCGTTGTTATGTGCTTTTCTTAGTCGTTGCTGACTGGGTCTTGCGTCGTATATTCATCGGGCAAATCATGCAAGAACACTTCTTTCCTCTCGTTTAGATCCGAAATTATTGCAGTATCGAAGCGAAGCGAAGCAAAGAAATATGCATGCTGTCGTTTGTACATTTATTAATTAGTCGTAGTTCTTTTTGAGTCAGTTTGTCGAGCATTTTGTTTTTGTTTTTGTTTATAAACATGATCATCATTGCCTTGCCTGTTTTAATTAAGTATATATACTTGAAAAGAACTACTTATTTTTCATAAAGTGATCAAGAAGCTGCAACTGCTTATTAATTAATTATATATTCAAATTAGGGTGTGTGAGTTACTAACAACTAACCCGATCAAAAAAAAAAAAAAATAATTAGGGTGAAGAAGTCTGTTCTCGATATTACTTACGGAAACATGCATGGAATCGTTCACATGGTTTGGAGACGTAGAATTAATTAATCATCAGTTGATCAGATGATTCCAAGTCTGGGCATTCTTTTGATCATTGCTTACATTTTATTGAAGTTTTTTGAATTGAGAAGCGATAACCTACCAATTGTTTAAAATTTGCTCAAAATTTCAACCTCTATTGCCAACTTTTTTGACCACATAATTGAATTATAAAATACAATGATTTATGAAGGACCACCGTCTCCATCAAACATGCATGCCAATAGCCTTGAAGATTTTAAACTCCAATTATGTACATGATTCATGATGTCGATCTACCTTCTGACGACATTTCATTTTAAATTAGTCCATAAAAAACATTTTGAAAATGAAGAGCAGATCGAACAAACTAGAATGATGAATAATGCTAATTGCTTTCGATCCCTAGCACTTTCTAAAATCAACAATGAAGTCGAATTTAGGGTATTGAAATAAAACGTAAACGTTCATAGGTACATTCAACTTAGAGATAGCTCTTGGAGGAGGCTTACTTGCTGAAGAACTCGGTAATTTAACTTAAAAAGAGATCGAGTGGATCCAAGTTCGCGATCGTCTCTAACATTCAATCACATCGTCCCGCTAAAACAACATTACAGACGAAAAGGGTCCCAAATGTTGAACCAGTCCAAAAAGTATATATGTGACTGTAACTTGATTGGAAACGAACCTTACATGCTTATAATTAACAGATCCCACCCGTCCAAAGGTACTTAATTGAGTGTAGTTATCATATCCTTAATTAGTACAAGACGTTTGGAAAAGGGATGAAAAGAATGCTTGTGGATAATTCGAATTCTCAAACCTCTTTCGGCTTCACATAATCATGTACGTTAAAGCTTGTCAACTCTCGCCAATGATGATTTTTAATCCGATATCGATCGTTTTCGAAGAAAGATGCGTGCAAATCCATTATGACCCGGAGTTTCAATCGTGTCAAGTCTTAGTTTCTGAAGTAGCTTGCACAAGTATGGTACGTTGACAACTCCTAATGGATTTAAGGTTCCACACAGTAGGTAAGTATGAAAGGTTTCTGAGTTGTCAACGTACCTTACTATACAGCCAAAAGCAAGAGATCGATGTTTGATGTTTCAACAAAGTTTCATTAAAGTCATGTATGTTTGTATGTCTTGAATGACAAGTTATCCCCTTTGATAATGGTTTATATACCGAAAACATTGAACACGAATCCTAAACGTGTAATCAATTACATAAAGAGTAAAACAGTGTGTGCGTACAATTATATCAGTATCTGTATATAACATACTCGAATTATTGGTATTAATACTGGTCTAGTGCTAAGAAAAAATAATTCTTATGTTTATGTTATCTCGCTTATCTTCTTTGTGTTTATTAACATCCATCACAATTCGCTTATATATTGAACGTTGTCTGACATTGTGGACGGGTCTTCCTTTGGTTTACTTTTACTTACATCTTTCATATGTAAATCTCTTCAAACTAATTTGCATATAGTACTCTAAGCTTTGGTTCCGAACTAATGGTCGTCTATGACTTATATTGGTTCATCCTATATATGTTCGCAACTTGATTGGTCTATATTCGAAGGTCGGCAACCAGACAACCCTGATCACTATATATTCGGGTTGGTTTTGGCACTATCATGGACATATAACTTGTTTATTATGTGATTAGTGCATTTGAGATTCTGAGCTTTTGCTCTGGCTAATCTGGCTGTGTATATGATATTCGATCTCCACCAATTAAATTGCATGGTTGCCGAGAAATTAGGTCTGATCATTTCTAATTGATTATCAAAAGTTCAGAACCACCTCTTATAGTGGCCAACTAGTAGAATTGCACCTCTTCTCGTTAGAGACACCAAATTTAAAATTTAAAAAGTGCGATACTTTCAAGTATTACACTTTGGGAAAAATTCACCAACGGTGTCTGGACACTTAAGGGACTTTCAGAATGATACCTGAACTTACAAAGTTATCAATGTGATACCTGGACTCATTTTTTCGTATCAACGTCGTACCTATGACCAATTTCCGTAACGGCTCCGTGACGGAAATTGGCCGTAGGTATCACGTGCATCGCACGTGCAAAATTGGAAAAAATTCACCAACGGTGTCTGGACACTTAGGGACTTTCAGAATGATACCTGAACTTACAAAGTTATCAATGTGATACCTGGACTCATTTTTTCGTATCAATGTGATACCTACGGCCAATTTCCGTCACGGAGCCGTTATGGAAATTGGTCATAGGTACGATGTTGATACGAAAAAATAAGTCCAGGTATCACATTGATAACTTTGTAAGTTCAGGTATCATTCTGAAAGTCCCCTAAGTGTCCAGACACCGTTGGTGAATTTTTCCCTTACACTTTTGTCATCCACCATTACCGATCATACACTCAACCGCCCAGTTAAAGTTATAGTAGTTGCTTTTTTTTGAGAGGGGGTGAAATTTGCACACCCAAATTTACAAATCACATACCCTTTTATTTTTTTAATAATATTTCATGTCACCTCTTTTTACATTTCCTAAAATACCCTCAAAGTCAGATTTTTTTTTTTGGGAAAAATGCACCAACAGTGTCCGGACACTGTGAGGACTGTCAAAATGATACCTGAACTTACAAAGTTATCAATGTGATACTTGGACTCATTTTTTCGTATCAATATCGTACCTACGACCAAATTCCGTCACGGAACCGTTAAATTACGACAAAAAGACCGATTTACCCTCAATTTTTTTTTTGCTTTTCTTTCTTTATTTATTTATTTCTTTCTTTATTTCTTTCTTTCTTCTTCTCTCTCTCCTCTCACTCTCCTTCTCTCCTCGCCAACACCACCGCAACCAACACCAGACCACACCAGTTGATCAGTTCAACCAACACCATCGCCGCGCCCATCGAGCCCATTTCCTTTCTCAATCAGTTCAACCAAAAAAAAATCTTGCATTCATTCACTCGCCAAACACAAACCAAAACAAAATCTTGCATTCATAAGAAGATAAGAAAAACAAACAACAAAATTGTGCCAAAATCCAGAACAAAAAGCTCAAAATTGAACTAAGAGAGCAAGATAGAGATAAAAGAAACTTAATTTACTCAGACCCATCAATGAAATCAGCACCACCATCTTCTTGATCAACTGGGTCTTGTTCTTGCCTCACCATTTGCTGCTGTGATCTCAGCAAGCGATTGAGGCCATCAACAACCAGAAAGAAGCCCTAGTACAGGTCCTGATCGGCCACTGGAACATCATTAAGCACAGGGACGTCACCTATCTTGATCGAATTGATAATAAACCTTCTTCAAAAGTCGACAGCAGCTTCTGGACCACGTGCTACCTGGAAATCACTGAGTAATCGGAGTTGTTCCTTGAGTAGTCTTTGACGGCAATGAAAACCATCAGCGCCGTATTTTGGTTGAACCCAAACATTTGGGCATCAAGAAACGCGTCCATGATCTAACAACCTTCAGACCTAAGCAGATCTGCAACTGACCCGAAAGACCGGTGTGGCTGACCGGAAACTCTAGCAATCGGAGCCGGCGCCGAAGCTTCATCAGCCTCCAAGAAAGACAAGTTAAAGAACCGATCGATGGTGTATATCATCATCGACCCATTGTCCAAAGAGAAATTCGGGTCGACCCGAACATCATTGATTGACAAATAGCTTGTTGAAGCAGGAGATGAAATCAAAATCAGTGTGTAATCTAGGAAAATAGTTCGGATTTGTGAAGAAGACATGTCTAAACTGAGAGAGAGGAGAGTGGAGAAGAAGAGAAAGACCTTGGAGAGGTCCGGCGAGGCCGTGGTCTGGTGTTGGTTGCGGTGGTGTTGGCGAGGAGAGAAGGAGAGTGAGAGGAGAGAGAGAAGAAGAAGAAAGAAACAAAGAAATAAAGAAAGAAAGAAATAAAGAAAGAAAGAAAAAAAAAAAACTTTTGAGGGTAAATCGGTCTTTTTGTCATAATTAAGTGACTCACGTGCGTGACACGTGCAAAATTTAACGGTTCCATGACGGAATTTGGTCGTAGGTACGATATTGATACGAAAAAATGAGTCCAGGTATCATATTGATAACTTTGTAAGTTCAGGTATCATTTTGACAGTCCTCACAGTGTCCGGACACTGTTGGTGCATTTTTCCCTTTTTTTTTTGGGGTCTTTTCTTCTCTCTCTCTCTCTTCTCCAAAACCATGACAAAACTCAAAAATGCAAACAAAATTGGACTCCTTCCTTCGATGAAAAGCCTAAAACTAATGAACTCTCTCAAACTCATCTCTCAGAGACTGAAACCCAGAAACCCGATTTTGCGACAAACACCCCAAATTGCTGTAAGTGTAAAGCCACCATCGATGTACTTGATTCGACGTCGTTCTAAGATGCCTCTGTCACCTGCTCCTACTGAGACATAGGATTCCTCGAAGAGATAGAGACGACGCCGCTGCCGCCGACTCATCACCACCATCGGTTTCCAGCTTCTTAGAGACGAGCAGTGATCTCTGTCCACCCCGATCTGTAGGATCGGAGTCTCTGAGTCGAAGAGGAAGACGACTACGTTTGGGATCCTCCTAACTGCCAGAACGGGCAGAGAGAGGAGGTTGTCGTCGGAGCGCTCTGCTGCCGTCTTGGTGGTGGCTGTTAGGAACAGGAAAATGGCAACAATCGTATTGATTGGCTTCTGTTCAGTTTCGGAAATTTTTAGCGTCAAACCCGAACCGATTTCATAAAATGATCTCGGTGATTGTTCCTTGAAATTTTAACGGGATCCGAACCGATCCCAGTAATACTTTCTGGTATGTTGTTTGGAGAAGAAAGAGAGAAAAGTGAGAATTTTGGTCGTGGTCTGGAAGAGAGAGGGGGAGAAAGAGAGAGAGAGAGAAGAAAAGACCCAAAAAAAAAAAAAAAATTAACTTTGAGGGTGTTTTAGGAAGTGCAAAAAGAGGTGACATGAAATATTTAATATTATTAAAAAAAATGAAAGGGTGTGTGATTTGCAATTTTGGGTGTGCAAATTTCACCCCCCTTTTTCAATTGGTTTGAATTCTTTCGGGTATGTACTTGTTCTCGATCACTTTATGACATCTATATATATGAGTGTTATGATAAAGTAATTGTGGCGATTTCTCAAGTCATACACGTGAACAAGTTATATTGGGTGACGGTGAACACGTGTGGCCATCGCTGAAACCAAACGTGGGTAACCAAAGTAATCTGGGGTTACATCCAAAACCAATTGACAATGGATGGAGTGACCCAAACCCTTATAAACTCATAAGCAAAGTTATATTTTTCTAATGTAAGAGTTATATTTATACACATTCTCAGCATGTTATTGAGTCTTCTCCCCTGTTTAAAGTTCGGACAATTATTATATGATTTTGACCGTGGGAATTATGTGTTATTCTCTTTTTTATTAAAAGTCTAGGAGTAAATAAACTGTATGAAATAAGCCTTATTCATTCAAGGATGAAGAATTTGTCAATCGACAAAAAAAAAAAAAACCTAGGCATTAACGAGTTGCCTCAAACAAATTAATTAAGGCAAAGCAATAATTGATACAGTGACATTTATATCTTCCCATTTGCAGGAGTAGTTCTTATTAATACATTCAAACTAATTAACCTGAACAGAATTTTCCTTGCAGAAGACTTTGATATGGGAGCAGTTAATGTGTTCTTATCATCTTATCAATAATTGTGATCGATGACAAAATGAATGGGTCATTGTCCTAAACGTGGCGGACGTATAACGTTTAAAGAAGATGATCACCGCCAGCTTAATGTGCTAGCTAGCTAAAGCAAGGGCACGTACAAAATTAAAGAAGATGATCATATCTTCATGGGTGGATGCTCTTTCTTCATATTTGAAAGTTGAAACCCTAGAGCTCAATAGTCAATACTGAAGCACATGAAGTCGATGATATATAATTTAAGTTGGAACAAGACACGTAAAATAGACCTAAAATGGAACAAGAAACAGACAACAAATTCGAGCTTGTCCCATTTTCTCCAGCATGCATGTTCATCTTCCACGTAGCTAGCTAGCTTCATCGATCTTGAAATGTGCCCAATTTAATGCAGACATACTCAAAAGCTAGGGTTCCTATATATATATATATATATAATTGGGATCTTTTAGAGGTTGCGTATGGAATCTTTGCTCAGTGAGTCATGCATTTGAAAACTATAGCTCAAATCGGAATCTAATACATGCAGTTTGTAGTTTTGTACTGTTCATGTGGTTGCTTGTAATGAATCTGAATTATTAGGTGGAAATATATATATATGGGGTTGAGACTTGACTGTGGGGATCATCGATGTGGGTACGTTATCTTTGTGTCAATTTGTCAAAGGTAGGAAAGTCGAGTATTGTATTGCTTCACCGACAAGTCTTGACCAATTAGTTGTTTGTGGATAAGCAGGATAGTCTACACTTACCAGGTCAATAAATCAACAAGACTGATCACCTAAGTGGTTTTAATTTGTAGTAATAGCTCACTTGGGCCATGAGTAGATCGATCTGAGAATCCTTTTGAAATATAACACCGAGGGAGCGCCCCCCACGTCCTTAACCACCAAGTGAACTTTAATTCAAAAGTCCTCAGTACTATTAAGTATTAACAACGATTCATGAACTCGCTTATCTTACATACATAAAGCCACAACCACAATTCATAAAATATATAGTTAATGCAATATGATGAACAAAAAAAATATCATCATCTCAAATTCTCAATGGTTATCAGTCGATTCTATCTACTCAATTCACTGTGAAATGGGGTGATCTTATAGCTCTTGTTAATTATGCGAATATGTGTTTTTAGTCTTTTCGATCTCTCTTTAAAATATAAAATAAAAAAGATATAGAAAATAAAAAGATGAGAAAGCTAGGGAAAATAAATTCATTCACCAACCAAGAGGACTACACGTGATTGAAGAGTAGGAAATTGCCGTGAGATTTGTATTGAGGAAGAAAAAGCCGAAGGTTGAATTAATAATTAAGAAGAACAGAAAGAGAGAGTTAGCTAGACAAATGTAACGGATCACATCTTTACTAATTGAGGATTGTTGAATTAGATGCCCTTCCATTTCACTTTTACTGTCGCAATATCTCTCTTTGTTCAAGTGGTCTCATTCTTCTCATAAAAAATGAAACGAAAATTCTTGTATACACGGCGGTGTAAGTCCACATATAACAAATATATGCAATTTAAGCCTTCTATATGTGGGGTTATTTATTTATCACTCAAACTCAAAACCGTCTAATCTCAACGGTGCGTGTATCTTCACGCACTGAAGATTCTCCCAAAATGAAATTGCCTTCAAATCTTAAATATCTAAGCCGATCGAGCATACAACCTTATTCAGGGAATTTGAATTACAGAATATAGGGGAATTGAAAGGGAATAATAGCCGATGGAACTCAAAAATGGCACCACACCCTGCAGTCCAACCTCTTCACCTCTCTCTACGACTCTACCTTTGCGCTGAGCATGTTGGTCAAAAGTCAAAACTCAAAACGCGTCCTATATAAATGATAGTTAAATTGTTAGGTCCCCCACATCACTGTAGGTGACATTAGCATGACGAAGTAGGCTCATGATGAAATCCCTCAGTAATCTTCACGGGTTTGAAACTTTGAATCAGAACGTAATATATTTAGCGTTTACAGTCGGGTGCACTCGAGTATAAGAATTTAAGACTTTGCAGGGTCTCTGAGACAAAAGATATCCATCACCATGCCATAACGAGACGCATAAAAAGGACAGATGAAGGGGTCAAAACACCATTAAATGGTGAAGCCCTTGTGAGATTGACTTCACAATACGTTCCAGGCTAGGTAAGCTAGGTCCCAATAATTCTGAGACTACTGCATGCATGGCGAGGTATAATAATTACATAAGACATGAGAATTAGAGTTTTGGTTTTGTGTGATTCTGGAAAAATTTGCAGAGAGAGACAAAAGAGGAGGGGTTACTTTGAAGAGAGACCTACATATATAGGGCTCTGTGATCATGTTCTTTCTCTATCTCTCTGACGAGAAATTGAATGATTCTCTTACGATGTATGGAAGGCCGAGATTTAGCAGAGCTGGGAAAAGGCTAGGGAATTCAAATGGTCAAACTCAATTTCATGGTGGATTAAAATTTACGAAAATTTTAGTATAGACCAAAGTTTACATGCATCATGAGTTAATTTTTGTTACTATTTATAGTTAATTCCCAATACTGTTTATAAATAGTATCAAAAATAAACTCATGGTGCATGTGGACCTCGGTCCATAAGACTCTTCGTTAAATTTACTCATATAGATTAACAGTGATGATCAACGGAAGTCAGAAAGAGGAAGAAGACAACAAAGAGAAGAGAACAAACAGAGGAAATTTTTGAATCCCAAGAAACAAACAATCATTATGCCTAGTGTCTCTCGACTCAGTCCTATATTTGAAAAGACCCATCACCTTATTTTTCCATTAAAGACCCCATTATACTCACCAGCCTTTATTTCCTTCTGTGACCATTCCTCATTATAAATAGATACCTTCATCATCCACCCTGTTTCACCAGCACTACTAGTAGTCAACTTCCATATATATTAATATCTCTTTCTCCCTCTCCTCGATTCTCCTTCTTCCTCATCTTCTCTGCAGGTTCTTTTGCTTTGGCTCTTGACCATGGCTCTCTTGGTGCGACTTTTGTTCATGGAGAAAGAGAAGCATATAGTTATGCTATTGTACGGTTGGAATTAGAAGTTATGGCGATATCTCTCCTGAGCTTATTCTTGTTATATGCATTCTTTTCTTTTTTAAACTCCACGACGAATGTTCGAGTTTTCTTGACCTTGCAAGCCTGAAAATGATGCGCTTCAAGTCTAGATCGCACTCGTGCTCCTTCAGAAACCGAAATATGTAACCATTCGTTTCGGGTTCGTGGTGGTTCTTCTCCCCCTTCTATTCCTCTTGAGCTTTAAACAAAATAATTAGAAAGGTTGCTTGTTTGTTTGGTCCTTTGTGGTTGATTTATGATTAGTTTTGCCGTTTTGGTATCTACTGTCTACATGTACTTTGAGAATCGAAGTATGAAATCTTCTCCTTGAATTTTAAGATTAATAAATAAGTTTCTACGCTTTCAAATTTCACTCTCTCTTTTCGGCTAAGTTTATTTTTGCATGTACTTTGTTGTGGACAATCATGGATGAGGCCATTAATATCATCTTTCAAAAGATGAAGAAAAATAGTGTGAAAAAGGTTAGCAAAATGGTACATATTAGTTAAATTTTTTGGTTCGAAGCCCCCCTAGTGGAAGTGTGGAAACCTGGTTTTCTTTGTTTAACAGGGATTCGGTTCCTCTAAAATGAGGAGAGTGTTAAGTTATGTCACAAAATTTTGACTCTCCACATAATCTAAAAGTCTTAACATCACTTTTATCACAAATCTTTAAAATTTTTGTGCGAACACCTCTAACTTCCCATTAAGTAAAAAAAAAAATACAAAAACAAAAAACAAACGGGTTTAACTCTTAACATCAATTTTCTCCAGCTAGTGCGTCCAAAGCACAGCTGCATTCATAACATCCTTTGGTAGAATGATAGTCATGAATATCATAATGTGGTTATATGACCCCAACTAGGAAAATTCTAGTGTTTTTTTTTTTTTGAAATAATTGAAATTTCATTGATAATAGCGCATGCCAAGAAGGCCATTACATACTCACCCGCTGACACATAACAATGGCCAGAACAAGGATTCGTGGAGGAGCCACAGTAGTACATAGGATAGACCAACTATATTTGAACTTATCGCTCATTTAAAAGCGAGCCTATAAGCTATGGAAAAAACATAGCGAATAGACAAGCCAAAACTAGACTCGTTAGGTTCCCAATACAAGAAACTTATTGTAATTAGACAAAAGCTAAAAACATAGGTTTGGGCCAAGAGCCTAAACCCTAGCCTAAAATAGCAATGGACTAGGGCAGAACCCCAGCCCAAACAGTTCTGGCCCAATAGGGGAGTCCACCAAGAAAATTTCACCAGGTCCATCATCTGGTTCGGGCCAGTCCACCTTATCCGTCCACCACCCAGTCTTACATCACCCGTCCGGCTGAATGTCTTCCGACCCATGTCGCATGACCCGCTTCGCCTCGCTATGCCCTCTTGTCCTGGTGATCCAAGCCGTCTCGAGCCAATGCCTCAGCGACTTACATCAACATAAAAGACCCATCTCTGTCCAGGCCCTGCAACCGCACACCGCCATCGATCGGAATCCATGGCACCCTCGATCCAAGAACCTAGCAGCGTGAATCTACAACCGGACTCGTAAAGCACGATCATCCTTCGCACCTTCCCAGCCGAACTGTCTAACGAACCCGAGCAAAATCCCGCCGACAATCCCATGGGCAGTAGATCTCCCGTCCGGCAGCAAACCTATGACTGCAGTGTGGCCGGAGGCCAGCCCCGACGTCCGGGAGCCGCCGGACGAGAACGAAATTGCAACTAGAGGTGTTAGGGTTTCCCGAGGTGAGAGAGAGTAGAGTTAAGAAGATTAGAGAATATTTATCAAATAGGAAAATTCTAGTGTATATTAATGTATGACATACACTAACTTTTTTGAATATTTTAGGCCGTCAGATATAATTCAAATGTAAAATAAATCTAATGGTCTAGAATATTCGATTGTGATAACTTGCTTACCCCTTAACCTTATAATTTTTTTCTTTTCAAAATTCTCAATTAAATATCCACGATAAAACTTGAGACTTTTTTTTTTTAGGGCAACGGAAGACTAATCCATTGATCGAAATTATAACAACCTCACTCGGTCAAGCATGAAGGGTACAAACACCCCTTATATTACAATGCAAGCTCATTTAGAGTACTAAAAACCAAAAGGAAATCCAAAAAAACTACAGTTCAAAGGAGAAAACTACTAGCCAAAGCAAAAAAATAAACTACGAAAGACCCTACGCCGCCTAGCGTGAGACACTTCCTTGATCACTTTGATGCCTAAGACCCTTTTGGTGTACGTCGCCATCATCAAACAAGACACATCACACCCTAGATGACAGAGGGAATCATCTCCTACCCAGACTGGCAGTGGTGGAACCAGGATCCGAGACTTGTCTAGGCTAATTAAAAGTACACTAAATTTTTTTTTTCAAGTGGAATCATGTTTGATTGTTCGGTCCAAATTAAGAATCTTTCAATAGGTTTTTACCCCCGATTGTTCTATTCTTGCTTCACTTGCAGACAATTAGTACATAATTGTATTGGCCTTCAAAATCTGGGAAAATTTATGTTTCCCCTCCTAATTCATCTTGATTCTAGTTCCTACTTACCAATTCCAAAGATTGTACATATATACTCCTTTCAAGAAAAGTCACTAACCTTGCTATGAGCTTTAAACCAGGACTCAAGGTCGAATTGAGGATTATCAAGATACAGTGCATTACTGAACTCAAAGTTGTATGGTAAACTTGGAATAAGACCCCAACTGACCATCTTGATACCAAATTTCTCAAAACGAACACACTTGCATCATTCAAACATTTACCTTATTCTCAGATTTCCAAAGAAAGATTGACCATTTTATTGATTACTAGAGTAGAGAAAAGAACGCATGCCATTGAATAAGAAAAAGGACGGACGAATCACGATGTAGAATTGAAGAAAAGATAACCGTACCTTAAACCAAAGACAAGAATTGATCAGCAAAGAAAAGAAATCAACAACAAACCCATTTAACCCATTAAACCAATCAAGAGAGAATTGATCAGAAACACTATTTCAATCAACAAACCCATTAAACCAATCAAGAGAGAATTGATCAGGAACACTAATTCCATCAACAAACTTAACCAATCAAGAGACTTAGCTAAAAAGAAAAGAAAGACCTTCCGTTTTGGAGCAACTCAGAAAACAAAGCAAGCTTGGATGGGGAAAGCCGGAGAAGATGACTGCAAGTCTGCAATGAAAATCAGTACAGGAAGAATAAGTCGACTCAATATCACGAAGAGAAGAACTGGCTGCATCTCATCGACATGATGGCTGCTGCGCCGTTGTGCGTCCAAGAGGCGACTAGGCGAGGCTGAGAGTTCGAGGAGTTGAGGGAGGTTGCAGATAATTTGTTTTTTTTTTTTCTTTGGGTTGGTATGGGCTGAAGGTAGATATATATATATATATATATATATATATATATATATATATATATATATACTTTGGGGTTTTTGGCCCAAAATATTGTCTAGGCTTGAGCCCATATAGCCTTCTACTTGGTTCCGCCCCTGCAGACTGGGAGACGGGCTCCAAAGACACCGGCCCAACCTCCAACCCAAGCTCACCAGCAGACCCTCCGTCAGGGGACCCTGATGCCATGGACACAAAGCCGTCACAGGTGGACGCCGCCGGTGCATCTTTTACCTTGTTTCTCCGACCACGGGGCCTGCCCTTCTTCTTGTAAACCTTAGGAGCCTGAGTCACCTTCACATCAACCAAACCTTCAGCATAAAACTCCAGGCCAAGGTGTTCCGGTTGCAGGTTGACAGGAACCAGAGCCAAACCGTGCTTGGCACGTTTACCATCCTCAGGATCATCCTCTTCTCTGGGACGACGCACCCCCACCACTAGAGCTTGAGTAGATATTCCCTCAGTCCCGGAAGACGCCAGAACCTCCGGGAGCGTTCGGATCTGCACTGATTTCTTCTTCAGCAAGTTGGGAACCCTGAAAGCAGAAAGCAGTGAAGAGGAAATAGAAGGTTGAACGTTAGCCCTAAAGACAAAAGATGGAACAATTGGTCCTGCTGGCCGCTGCGATCCCGCCTCCACCACAAAGTCAACCTCCAAATCATCCTCCCTAGGGCAACGCTGGCCGCCATGATTCAACATTGTACAAGAGTGACAACGCCCTAAGAGTCTTTCATACCTAAATCTTAGGGTTAGAACGTCAACAGGAGAAACCCTAACCCTACAGTCAAGGGGCACCGAATCATTGATGGAAAGAACCAGCCAGACCCGAGCGTCCCCCCTGCGCAACGCCTTACGATCCACCTCCAAGACCTCTCCAATTGTCCCACCAATCAACTGGACGGTAGGTTTCGTCAATATGCTTGAAGATATGCCCTGCAGCGTGATCCAGATCCAGACAAAGTCCAACTTCACAGAAGAGATCTCCGAGAAGCCATCATAATCATTCAAGAGAAGCATGGCTCGCTGAAAACCCCACGGACCACTCTTCTTCACACGAGCGACATCCCTTTCATGAGTGAACGTAAACAGAAAATGTTTACCCCGTGGTTGGACCTCCACGGTCCCCGACAACCTCCACATCGACCTCACAGCACTCCGGAACGAATCCATCACCACCGACCTGCAAATGTTCAGGCTCCCTACCAAAAAATAAAAGTTACGGGCTAGAAACTCCTTCCTCGGAACTCTAAGATTCCCCAAGTCCACTGGTTCTTCTCCTTTCTTGAGCGACAATTTGGTCGCAAGTCTGGCAGTCATGGATACGATAGCTACAACCATGAAAGTAGGACGCCGCACAACTCGAAAAACTCAAAACCCTAACCCTAGCAGAGTGAGAGAGGGGGGAGTAAAAGTCGCGGTAATTTATTTATTATTAAACTTGAGACTCTCTTAGAAAACCCTAATTAATTGAAAAGAAGAAGATGAAGAAAAGGAGGATGTGCGGTTGAGGAAGGCTAGGTCTGAAATCGACTAGTTCTGTTATGGTACCGATTTTTGTTTTTGCCGAGATAAAACCTTAAAGTGAAGAGGAGAAGACGAGAAGAAGGAGGAAGAGTGTTGAGGAAGGATATGTCACAACACACTCTTAAGTTTTTCTTCATATTCAAAGGGGAATGACTGATGTAGAAGAGAGGTAACAGAAAGAAATCGGTTCCAAGTACAAGAGAAAATATGACGGACAAAGGAAAGCTCTTCGAAATTGAGTTGGACCGAGAGCAAGGATGTGGTACGTGCATTGAAATTGCGATAGTGTCCCAATTGTTTACTCGAGTCTTCGCTGATGTTGCCTGATCCCAAATTGGCTTTGTTCAGGAGCATACTATGTTTTTTTTTTCAGTTAAAAAGCTCATATTCAGTCGTGTCTATTTCAATGGGGTAGTGGTTGGCGAGCTTCTGTCTAGATGCCCTTTGATTGAGAATACGTTCATGTGGAAACATATAACATCTTGAACTTTGTGATTTTCCAAATCTCAAGAAGGTGGAACTTTAGAATGATTCACATGATGATAAATGTACTTGAACTTTGAATGGGTAGCAATATTACATTGTTTTCTCGGAAAGCTTCCGGTTGTGTCGTTGTGTTGTTCATCACTAGAAAAAGTACCATCAGGATAGATTAACATTGTTTGTAACTTAGTGCATTTGATCTTTACCGATCCCCTTAGGAAACAAGTTCCGATGGTATTTGTCTATGGCAATTATCTTACAGGTAGTGGATTGTGACATTTGCATCCCTAATTATGTGGTTCAGATTTAGGTTTTCTTTTTATTTATTGGGGTATTGTTAATGTAGTGACAAGCTGTTCAAAGAGACAAGTTTGTGCAGAAGAAAATTGAAAGAGAGGTTTAAAGGAAATCAAGAAGAGAGATAGAAAAGAAAACAAAAATGGGAAAGGTTGTGGCATAGGACAATTGAATATCTTCAAGCAGCATATGAACAGATGACAAAATGACACCAAACTTGAGAGTATCTCCAACGGATTGGTTAGATCCACGTGGAGACCTCCAACAGATATAAATGACAATCTCAACCTCTCCAACCCATGCTTCAAATCCTACATGGATTTGACATATCAAATAAATCTGACAAATTTGACAGGTCTCTCAAATTTGTCTTTTTTTTTTTTTATTCTCTCCTCTCTCGTTCCTTCTTCTTCTTCTTCGTACTCAGATCAAAGCAAAATCAAGAAAAAATCAAACCCATTCACCAATCTGTTTCACTTTTGTTTATTTTCTAAAGCTTTTGCATGATCTGCGAAATCAAAAGGGTTAAAGGAAGAAGATGATGATGCAAGGCGACACGCCACCACGCACAGTTTTGGAAGGAGAGGAAGGAAGGGGACTTGGAAACAAAATTCGCAGAAAGACATCTACTGCCAAAATAATATTACCGGAACCACTGAATGCACTTCCATTTTCAGGGCCTGGTTTCTCTGTGTCTTTGGCCTAAAATTGGTCTTCTTCTTCTTCTTCTTCTTCTTCTTTTCTGCAGCAACCATCTGTGTGGGAAGAAGCCCCAGATGGAGCATGTTAGTGTTTAAGTCTAAAGGTGGACTTGGATTCCTGATAATCTAACCAATTTGTATTCGTGATCTGAGAGAGAAGGGAAGAAGATAAGAAAGAAACAGAAGAAGCAGAGATAGAAAGAGATGAGGATGCCCTATCTGTTTGAAATTTTATTTTTATAAAAAAATTAATTCTACAAGCCAAAACAAAATAAGCAAAAACAAAATAAATAAAATAGAATATATTAAAATAGCAAACAGTTTTGACATATTGGTTGGAGTAAGATTAGCAAAAAATGAAGGTTGTCATGTCACATGTCAAATTTGAATTTAACACAAGTCAAAAGAAAAATCCATTGGAGATGCTCTGACTTTCACCAATTGACACATCAAACTCCTCAGGACTTTCACCTCATGCTAGAAATGTATACCTAATCATTGATTTCTTGATGGAAGGGAACCCAAATGACGAAAATTAAAAATCAAACCTCTGCTCTCACTCTCAATACGCTGCTACTCAATAACACCCAAAAGCATAAAAGCACATGTCAAGTTCCTAACTTCATCCATATTCACTCACTTAATAATCTGCCAGTCCAACTATCTTTTTAAAAAGAGCCATCGACAAGCACGCTAGTTTTGCCCGTTTCTATCTACTAAACGCATAAAAGTTCAAAATGGCTACTGAAGATTCACATCCATTGTGAGAATCAAAAGCATACATTTCATAAATTGAAGCATGAAACTGATGAGCAATTTCAAACATTACCAAGTTTAACATCCAAATAATCTGAAAAGCAACAACATTAGGAAGAATTCAAGCTTTAAAAAGAGCACAAATAAACAATCCTTTTCTTTTGTTCTTGTCAAGATTTTTTTTTAAATTATCCACACAATTGAAATGTGTGCTAAAAATTGGGGGTGAGTCCTCTACGGTGTAATGAGGTTCTCTGTTTTGTAACTATTTTGGTCGTGAGTTAATTACTTATTTAACTACATTCTCTCCTTTTTTTTTTTTTTTATTTAACTACATTCTCTCCTGATTTTATGATAATTGAGGTCAAAAGTAGTAACCAAGGTTCTATTTGTGATAATGCTTCAATATTTCAAGTCTAAGCCAAAAGACTGATGAGACAAAGAATTGTGGTAATCAAGTTGTTATTAGTGTTAACACTTCACTATTACAAGTTTGAGAATCATTTTACCAATGAAACCGAATTGTGGTAAAAGGTGGTAATCTAATTGTTATAAGTGTTAATACTTCACTATTACAAGTTTTTAGAATCAGTCCAAAAAAAAAAGTTTTTAGAACCACTTTACCAATAAAAGAACGAATGTGTTGTTATACTGGTAAAACTTCATATATATAAGTAAACTGGCAGTGAGTCATTTATGGTGTAATGAGGTTGTCTAATTTGTAACTGCTATCATTTAGGAGTTATTTACTTATTTGCTGACGTTCTCCCTTGATTTCACGACAATTGAGGTCCAAAGTAGTAACTAAGGTTGTATTTGTGGTAATTCTTCAATATATATTACAAGTTTGAGAACTATTTAACCGATGAGACAACAAATTGTTGTAAAAGTAGTAATCAAGATTTTATTTGTGGTTATTTTTGATATTACAAGTCTGAGAACTATTTTACAGATGTGACAATGAATTGCTGTAAAAGTGGTAAAATTTATGTATATATAGTAAATGAGGCGCGAGTCCCTAGTTGTGTAATAAAGTTCTCTATTTTGTAACTAATACTTTTCTTGTGTAAATCTCATCATCCATGAGGTAATTACTTGTTTGATAATGCGTTTTACTACAAATAACAACAATTGAGGTATAAAGTGTTAACCATGGTCATATTTATGATATGGATTAAATACTTGTTACTCCTCATACTTTTTCCTGAAAAACAGTTTGGTCCCTTGCCTTTTAAATTAAACTGAATAGTCCTTATTCTCTCAAATTCTCATATAACAAGTCCAAAATGATCCGAAATGACTATTATGCCCCTAATTTTCTATTATTATTATTATTTTTTATTTTTTTCTCTATTTTTTTAATTTTTCTCTCCTTTTTTTTTTTTTATCTTTTCTCTCTCCCTCTCTCCTGGCCGCACAGTCTCTCTCTCTCCCTCGACCTCTCTTCTTCTTCTCTTCCTCTGCAACCACCGGAGAACACCATCTCCGGCCACCATTTCATCACCATCCAAAATTAACACAATTAGGGATTCCTCGACATGAACACCTTCGTAGGTAATCAATCAATCAATCAATCTTCTCTGCTTTTCAATTTTGGTTTGCATCAATCACACTAAGCAAGCTCCTCTCTCGATTCCGATCATAGGTGAGGCGTACGATCAGGTTCGTGAAATGTGCATATTCCTCTTAAACGACTTCAAGCTGCCGGCGGACAAAGCCCTAGCCGTTTACATCCAGTCTCCCGGCTCCGCCTTCCTCTTCTGCGGCGCCGTCACCGTCGTTCGACCCTCGGCGGTGCTCTCCCTCCCCTGGCCGGAGCCCGGTGGCCAGCTCCAGCTCACCACCGACGCCGCCCCACTCTCCGCCAAGATCGGGGTCTTGGTCGAGGACCTGGCCACGCTGCCGTCTCTGGATGTCACCGCCGAGAAGCGAATTGAGCGTTTGGCGATGAAGGTTGGGGAGAATCTGTTCAATTTTATGCAGTCGTTTTGTGGTGTCGATGGCTCCAAGCTGGTGGTGCCCATGGATATATTGGATCGGTGGTTCAAGAAGTTCCAGGAGAGGGCTAAGCGAGACCCCGAGTACTTGAAGGGCTTCGTTTTGTAATTCTGTAAGTCTTGCTTGTTCACTTTTTTGTTCCATTGATTCAAAACCATTTTCATAATAAACAATGAAGATTTGGAAATGGTGATGAAATGGTGGCCGGAGATGGTGTTCTCCGGTGGTTGCAGAGGAAGAGAAGAAGAAGAAGAAGAAGAGAGGTCGAGGGAGAGAGAGAGAGACTGTGCGGCCAGGAGAGAGGGAGGGAGAGAGAAAATATAAAAAAAGGGGGAGAAAAATTTAAAAAATAGAGAAAAAAATAAAAATAATAATAAAAATAGAAAATTAGGGGCATAATAGTCATTTCGGATCATTTTGAACTTGTTATATGAGAATTTGAGAGAATAAGGACTATTCAGTTTAATTTAAAAGGCGAGGGACCAAACTGTTTTTCAGGGAAAAGTATGAGGAGTAACAAGTATTTAATCCTTATGATATTTACTTGAAATATGATTCTATTTACCTAAAAAAACAATCACTTTACCCATGTGACAGCAAATGTATTGTTGATCTTGTAAATATTCATATTGGACCTAAAATTTATCAAGTCCTTATTTTTGTAATCGGGTTCTTCTTTGTTTAATTAAATTCATTTCTTTTGCAAATTTTATCATCAATGAGATACTTTACAACAAACTGCCACATTTGACGTATTTAATGATAATTATAGTTGTAATCAAAGTAATTACTATATTTACAATCTTTATTACAAGTTTTTGAACAATTTACGTATAAACCAATTAATGAGTACTTTAGTATGGTAATTTTTTTTTATAAACTACACATGTCAGATTATAAGTGGATAACATGTTGACCTATACAACAAGTTTCACTAACTAATTTAATTTAATATATATATTTTTTTAAAGTTGATGTATGACAAACATCAACGTAACCTAAATTTACCCAATTAAACTAAATAAGAAAAGGACAATAAATAAGCCCAAGGAATTTGCAGACCTCCGGAGGCAGATAGTTGGGCCTTTTTGGTTTGCCAACATCTACTCATCAAGGCATGGCAGGTAATGGTATGCAGAGAAAGTGAGCTTAATGCCAGTGTTTGGTGAAATACTCAAGCACAGTAATGTCTGCAGTCTCCCCTTCACTTGCACCATCAACAGCTTTTAACGTCATAGGAAAGCTAGAGGAAAGCAAGAATAAATTAGAAACTTTCGAGGTGGTAAAACAAGGAAATCAATCAGGAGGCAAAGTATTTTTAGGAAATTAGGACTCACTAGTGCAGATTGTAAGGCTTCTCAGTTCTCACTGATGCCTATTATTTCAAATTCGGTTACGGTGTCTCGTCTTAATCCTCATGTTTTTCAGCATTCTCTTGGCCCGTATGTTACCAGTAAATGGATTTTTTTTTGAAAGGACCAGTAGATGGATTTTTAAGAGACTAAAGTTTGCTGAAATCTGAACCTTAATTAAGGAAAAGACTAAGCATTTTTGGTTTTACCTTTACCCACGCCAGTCAATGTTACGGGGTAAAGGGAATCAGATCATTGTTGGAGATACATCTACACAAGAAAGGGAAGCATAACTATTAATTAACAAAACAAGTGTCAAAAGTAGTGGTCAGTTTCTTTGCCAAAAAAAAAAGAAGAAGTAGTAGTCAGTTTTAAAGATTATAAATACAACAAAATCTCGTACCCATATTCAAGGACAACCTACACCCTGAGGCCTAAATTGGACGGAAACTGGAATGAAATCCCCGACCACCCATCAAACCTGCTCCGAAGGATGTTGTCGATCATCATGAAAGAATGATCCTGTGCATGATTATGGGCATAGTTAAAGAAAGTAAGAGCTCACGGTACATAATATGGGTACAGCTACAGACCATAATGCAGTCAATACATGTGTGCATGAATGAGAGAGAGAGAGAGAGAGAGAGAGAGGTACATGTTTCCTGCTTGCCGCCGCAGAATAATATGAAGCACTCTCAATAATCCCGAGTATTGTTGATATCGGCTCCTTTGAGGGCAAGAGCAATTGACTTCAGAGTTCAGAGGTAAGGGCATCTCCAACCCTTCAGTCAAAAGTCAAAGTCATTTGGAAAATTTGACACCACTAATGTCATTACTATTCATTCATATTTTGCATCTCCAACCCCCTTTAGTAAAAAGTCATAGTTAATTAGTCATTTCATAATTTTAATTATTTTAGATAATTATTTAACTACAATATGAATTTATATATCATACATAATAATCTTATATAATATATCGTCGTTTAAAATTTTTTTAGAAATTTTTATTTTATTTTTTCAAATTTTTCTCGTTTAAAATTACATTACTCTATTATTAGCCATTGAATTTAATTCAACGCATTTTTATGATTGTCAGATTAGAAATTAAGTAATTATATATTTATTTTTTAATCTTTGGTATCAATTAATCTTGGCCTTCCATTTTGAATCGAATTCATGAGGAGTGAATCAGAGCCGCTCATTTTGAATAGTGAAAGGTGGGGCCCAGCCTTCTTCCCCTAAGCCATTTTGGCTTTCTACCTTCATTCTTTAGTCATTTTGACTCAAGGTATGGCTCAAAATCAAGGTATGGCTCAAAAGCCATTTTGACACCCATTTGATTTGGGTTGGAGATGGTGAAAAAAAAGCCCCTTAGTCATTTTGGCTTTTGACTCCATTGTTGGAGATGCCCTAAGAGATTGTCTTGACCATTTTTCAGTGCCTTCATGTGACTCCCATTTTCACTAACACACAAAAAGAGAACAATGCCAGTTGTATGAATTCCTGTATAAGAGACAATAAAGAGGAAGCTTTAAAGCAAGACCAAGGAGGTAACAGTAAGACATCCTCTTTGCAAATGCCTCCTCCAACACAACCGTGAATCCGTGATCTGAAGCATTCTCCCCATCATTTGCCAACTTTTTAGCCACAAGTTCAGAAAAATATGTTTGATAGAGCCCATGAACCAGTTTGCTCTGAATTACCTTGTATTTCAACACCTCTCTTGTCGGCTATAGTAACATGAACCTGCAAATAGCATGACATTACGAAATTGGTACTAGACACAATAAATTCCATGGCAAAAGAGTCACATGAGGTAGACAAACAGAATACTGGTAGAATACAGCATGTGGAGATTTTAGAGACTTTGAAGTGGTTTGAGAGCAATGTTATGTGTCTCCCAGTTGTTTCAGTACCACACGTCCTCGTAATAGAATAATTGAGAGAAATCACTATTTCTGGCTTCACATTGGGTGAAGGAGGTGGAGGGATCAAATTTATTTCCCCACCTGCTCTCCCCAGCACCAGCTACATTCACCATTGTTTACTTGAACAATATGATCTGCAAGCCATCAATGAAAGAAAAATTAAGTAAGTCAGCTGGAATTATTCTTATGAATAGATATATAAGGGGCAGTCAACTAGTCATGCAGCGAATTGGACCACAAATTCACTTGCCCAACTCTACTAAATCTCAGCCTCCCAATTCAGTACTCATCCGTCGTAAGAGAATCAATTTCTCAATTTAGTGGCAGATCGAATGAGATAGATAACTAATAAAGAACATGATCACAATATCATTCAATTTGATCTAGCTCGCTCTTTATTCACTCTCCCCAGTTTTGACTCTCTGTAAACTATCTCTATATATAGTATCCTCTGGGAATCCACCGTCCGTCCCCTTATTTAAAAATGGATAATTCTTAGGTTCACCCTTAGGGTGAACGAGCATATTCACCCCGTTGTCGATTAACATACTTTTACTTGATAAATTTATAATCCAACGGTTCATATCTTAAATTTGCATTTGAAGATAATCTCTGTAAAAAATCAATCGAATTAGAAATCATTTAATTATCTAATTGAATCAAACAAATAGATGATTTTTTACAACACTTACTACTATTATGATGAACCGTCCATGTATTACATAGAAATTTAGCAGTTCAAGTTACTGAGACTGTGGATGCATGAAGCCTTTTATTCTTTGGAGGCTATGAATCTTGCTTCATTGGGGTTTGTCCCCTAAGGTTTTTCCTCTTCTCTCTTTGTTTAAAAAGGTTGTTGGGGTGCTGGAAGAAGGGATGCTTTGCTTGCCATCAAAGATTTCAGTAGATTGAATCATGTTGACATTCTAGTAATTCTTGATGCTTCCTTGGCCGTGTGGAACATGGATTAGCATTATTCATTCCTACAAGCGATCACCGATCCAGGATTGGAAGAAGTGCTATATGAGGACTTCGAGATCAAATCGAAGAATAACTAAAATGTCTACAATTTGATTGATTTTTTACATAACTAATCTTTGTATGACGTTATACAACATGAATGGTTGGATTAGAAAATTATAAAGTTATTATGCGTTAATCGCAAGAGAGGTTGAATATCTTCATTTACCTCATCCAAGAGGTGAACCTAAGAATTGTCCTTTAAAAATTTATTAATTGAAAACAATTACAAGAAAACAATAGGAGAGGGGAACAAACACCTTATCCCAAAGTACAAAGAAGGAAAAAAAAGATGGAAGGACTAATTTCCAATCCCAAAAATATGTAACTAAAGAACCCTACAAAAGAGAATAAAATAACCCTACACCCATAGTTCTATGTTATAGCACCAGCTTGTGAATAGGTGCAAGTTATGCATGAAGCAGCTTATGAAGTGGTGCAAATTTACGTGCTGCTGCAACAGTAGACTCATAGAAAAAACACCTTATAAATATATATCAACCACCAAGACCAGTGGCTAAAACAGTAACGCCTTGTCTCATGCACAGTATGTGTTTTTTCTCAACAATAAAAGTGAGAGATAGAATAACGTAGCCGTAACTTTGGGTTATTCAGAAGTAGCTGCAGTTTTGGGTCTAATAGAAATCAAATTATCTTCTGGTTTGTTGTTTTTGTTCTTGTGAGTGACATTAATATATATTCGAGGTAGTTCATACTTTTATTTGGTCTTTCTCTTTCTGTGAGTGTATTTGGGTGTAATTGGAATTTGGGTGTAATTGGAATTTGGGTTTGAGTGCTAAACGTACACCTTGTAATCTCCTTTTAATATTAGTGAAATCTTCTCACTATTTTCACCCATTGATGTAACGCATTTGATTTTGGGGTGAACTACGTACATAAATCCTTTGTTTCTTGGACTTTTCTGTTATTTTTATTTATTTATTTTTTCATATTTCGATACTTCCTACTTCTTTGACACTTTTGCACAACAGAAATGACAATCTCATCTTTGCAAGTAAGAAGAGAAGAGATATAGACACATATAATAGAACAACATCGATATCGCCTTCTATAATGGGTGGTATTGATTGTCACATGTTAAGGCCTTCGGTTAGCGGAAAGGAAAGTAATTCTTTTGTCTTTCCAATGGGAAGGGAATGAAATTTTCAAAGAACTTTCCATTCCGATGTTTGGTAACATAAGGAAAGTTATCCAGAAAGTTGTTAAAATGTTTGTAACTAATGCAATAAAATAATGTGTTGTGAGTAATAAATGCAAGGAAACAAGGACGGAAAGTGATTCATTTGGAGTATAGATGGAAGGAACAATTTCCCCCTATTTTCCTTTGGTTCAAGAAAGTATTTCCTTTCTTTTTGTATCTCAAACACAAGAAAGTAACAACTTTCCTTTCCCGATTCTTACTTTTTCAAGAACCGAACGAGGTCTGAATGTTCCAGAAACCCATTGGTCAACTGTAGAGGGGTGTTTTTAATTTTTTTGCTTTTTACACAATGGTTGAGCAGAGATATGTGCAGGCAAAAAATAAAGAGAAAAATTCAGGTACCGTCCACAAACTATGCTGCCAAGGCCAATTTGATACCCGAACTCTCAAAAGTATCAACGTGATACCAAAGACCTAAATTGGTATCAATGTGATACCCAAAGACCTAAATTGGTATCAACGTGATACCCAAAGACCTAAATTGGTATCAACGTGATACTTCCGTCAAAATTTTCTAACGGCGCCGTCTGTTTGCTGACGTGGCAAGCACGTGGGTCCCAAAAAAAAGTGAAATGACAAATTTACCCTTTTTTTTTATAGAAAAATTCATCTACCGTCCCCAAACTATTTTGCCAAGGCCAATTTGATACCCGAACTCTCAAAAGTATCAATGTGATACCCAAAGACCTAAATTGGTATCAACGTGATTCCTTCTTCTTATTCTGGGATCTTCTTCTTCTTCTTCTTCTTAGGGTTTCGCGGCGCCAAGCAGCTTGGGGCTGAAGCTTCCAATCGAACCCGATACCGGTCGAAGAACCAGCTGGTGCTGAGATGATCAACGACCCGTCCGCGTAAATTGGGGCCGTCTAGCTGTTGGGCGAGACGAGGCGTTCAGCCGGAAGGTACCGTGAGAGAGTGACCGTCGAGGCGGAGTATGTACGGTCTCCGAATGGAAGGCGGTCCAGTTCTAGGGATGCCATTTTAGCTATTCTTCTTCTTCTTCTCTCTCCTCCTCTCTCTCTCTCCTCTCCTTCTCCTTCGCCCAAACCATCACTAACGCCTCCGAGATGGATTTCTTGCAGGAATTGGAGAGGATCTCGGCGGCGTTAGCGATGGTTTGGGCGGAGGAGAAGGAGAGGAGAGAGAAGAAGAAGAAGAAGAATAGCTAAAATGGCATCCCTAGAACTGGACCGCCTTCCATTCGAAGACCTTACATACTCCGCCTCGTCGGCCACTCTCTCACGGTACCTTCCGGCTGAACGCCTCGTCTCGCTCAACAACTCGGCGGCCCCAATTTACGCCGACGGGTCGTTGATCATCTCAGCACCAGCAGGTTCTTCGACCGGTATCGGGTTCGATTGGAAGCTTCAGCCCCAAGCTGCTTGGCGCCGCGAAACCCTAAAAAGAAGAAGAAGAAGAAAATCCCAGAAGAAGAAGGCAGAAAATGAAATGAAAAGAAAAGGAAAAAAATGAATTAGCAAAAAAAAAAAGAAGGTAAATTAGTCATTTCACTTTTTTTGGGACCTACGTGCTTGCCACGTCAGCAAACATACGGCGCTGTCAGAAATTTTGGACGGAGGTATCACGTTGATACCAATTTAGGTCTTTGGGTATCACATTGATACTTTTGAGAGTTTGGGCATCAAATTGGTCTTGGCAAAATAGTTTGGGGACGATAGATGAATTTTTCTAAAAAAAAAAAAATGTAAATTGGTCATTTCACTTTTTTTTTTGACCCACGTGCTTGCCACGTCAGCAAACAGACGGCGCCGTCTGAAAATTTTGACGGAAGTATCATGTTGATACCAATTTAGGTGTTTGGGTATCACATTGATACTTTTGAGAGTTCGGGTATCAAATTGGCCTTGGCAAAATAGTTTGGGGACGGTAGCTGAATTTTTCTCAAAAATAAATACATAAAATCAAAATTTTAACTTATTATCCTAAATCTTTTTAAGCTCTTTACATTTGGGTGTATACAAGTTAAAGTACTAGATGGTGAAATTTTTTGACTTCTTTTCATGACTCCTGTAAACTAGGTGCATGGCACAAGGATTAGGTTAGCGTGGTGATTAGTACCAAATTACGATAGCGGTGAAAACAACAATTTACGCTTATAAAGTTAGGATGACTTAAGAAATATCACTAGTTGTATGCAGCTGGTAGGAAATAATGCGATACAAAAAAGGAACCACCTAACAAATAAATGACAATAAGAGATAAATGTGACAAGAAACTAACCAAAAAGATATGACCTAAATAAAACCTAAATAAAACTTAAGATATGACCATTTAAAATGGTCCTTCATTCTTGACATGGTTCTTCATTATTGGTGGGCGTTGTTTGGGCTTTGTCTCTCAACCTTCGAATACCACCATATATTTGCCGAGAAGATTGTATCATTGATTTAGCACACACGTCTTGATTAAAATGGTGGTTATCTTCATAGATCTTCCGACAAAGTTTTGCTATTCCTTGTAACATGCTTCTGTAGGCAATAAGAGAACACTCTAATCCGATATTCATGTTTCGCAAAACACTAGATTCAATACCCGTGTCAGGAAACTTATCGATTAGGTAGTGAAAACTAAGATTGGCATGATTGAGATTTTCTCCTATAATACCAAAGTCGTCAAAAAGAACAAGAGGCATTGTTGATCTTGTTGTCAGTCCCATCAATACGTTATTGAATCCGGTAAAACCCTTGGAAAGTTTCAACATGTAGTCATGAATCTCAAACTGAGGAACGGGAGCAGTACTGATGCAGAACGGATGGCAGCTAAATTTGAAGAACAATTGGATCGTGCTAAAGGAGGAAAACAAAAAGTGACTAGTAGACACGAAACAGCTCGGAGTCCGATTGGGACGCACCTTACCTTTCCAGAAAGGGAATCGCGCCACGAGCAAGACTCATGGCATAGCCATGAGCTGTAGCATTTTTCGGGCTTTTGGAATCGTTTAGGGCCTCAAAACTGCATTTTTCTATTTTTCGGCGTTTTGGTTTTCCTAGTTATTTTTGGGTTGTTTTCGTTTTTACCCATGGGTTTTAGGGTTTCATTGTTAGTCACCCTAGGGTTACTTTTATCTTATTTATGCAGCCGCCTGCGGCTGCAGAACCTATCTTTCAACTTTTAATCAATAAAATAGAGATTTTCTCTTTTATCTCTGGTGGACTCCAGAATCCTTTTGTTAGGTTTATTGCTGGTAAACCTAGGTTATCAATCCGATCATTCCGACTGCGTCAAGTACTCATTCCAAGAGAGAGTAGAAGCTTCTCACATATTCGGGGCCACTCATTCGATGCAAGATAAATGTCGTCGTTCTCATGATTTATGTAATTTGTTACCACATCAGCAAGTTTAATCTTCCGCATCAACATTGTCTCCACTTCAAAGATTTTGTGAATTTCCGCGCTTAACTCGGCTCTAAAATTCGGAAAAGGTCTGTCAATTCCCGCCATAGTTTTCCAGATACTACTACCAATCAAAACATGATTGAGCTTTGCCATGAGGCCACATATTGCCTCAATCAAATTCTCGAGCACATGAAATTCAACATTCTTGATAGCTTCTACTAACATCAGTACGTGCCTGCGCAAGATGGTTTATGACCCCATATGGGAGATCCTCAAACACCACCTATAAACACCATTTTATACCATGAGTAAGGTAGGGGTATCTAGGTTACAAAAACAATATAGCTGATCAAATTTACAAAGGAGGTTAGCCGAAACTCGATCACAAATAGATGTACGTAAATGAAACGTACCATAGCTGTGTGCGAATCAAATTTCCGCATCAAGAAGTATTTAATTGCTATTACACGACTAAGCCCTGAGTTTTCTTCAATCCGATTTATTTCTAATGCATCACGGATGCTAAACTCCTCAATAATTCTTCGCAAGCAACACCGAGCATATTTCTTAGACTTCCCTGGGATTTCTGGGAAGTTTTTCAATATCCATCTCACAACACTAGACCGATGACATATAAATATTAGTTGAATTAGTTAACACAAATAATGAAGTGAATAAAACTTATTTCAGATTGAAAACTAGGGTTCATCTCTCGTATTAGAAGTGTGTGTGTGTGTGTGCAGAAAAAAAAAAAACAGAAGCAAATTTTCTCTAGTTAATACAAGTAATATAGAAAGCAATATCAGTAATTGGATGATCGGATTCAATACATATAATTAATCAGAAATTAAATTAGAGGTGGACGGAGCTTACCGCAACTAGAACGATGTAGTAGTCTTAACCTCAGTGTAACAAGGAGCCTGCGGCGTCAGAAGAGTCCTCAAATCTGAAAGTTTTGTTTCGCCAATATCATCTTTGGAGGCGTCCCTAATCACTTTTAGCCTTTGGGCACAATCTCTTGGAACAGAGGGCAAAGAAGCATTTAAAAGACGTGGATGCAAGACGGTTGTCGAGGGTCGACATTGGGATTTTGAAGGCATAATATTAGGGTTGTAGAAGCACGGGTATTGGCTTCTGCTACTGCTATTCAGAACCCTTGCCCTAGCTAGAAGAGGCTCCCCGAATTCCCCGACTCCCAAGGCGCATTGAGATCCATGATAGGGCTCATGATATTAGCAATCTCTACAAGTGATTATTTTGGCATGGCTTGGCCATTATTTATAGAATCTTGTGAGAGGTTGCTTGGAATGGAAGTTATAGACAAATTGAAGTAGAGTATGACTCCAATGCGGCAATGCCGCATCATACAAAAAAGAGGTTGCTTGGAATGGAAGTTATAGACAAATTGAAGTAGAGTATGACTCCAATGCGGCAATGCCGCAGCATATACAATACGTGTCGCAGCAATACAATTTAGGGTTTGGAGTAGTAGTATGTTGAGGAGAAATTTTTATTACCGTAACCATGTCAGCTTGCCACATGGTCTTATGAACCAGTAAAAAATTACCACGTGGAAGTTTTGACAGCTCAAACCATCCATTAGCTACCGCCGTTAACGGATACAAACCTTACTAAAAAAAAATCCCGAATCTAATTTCATTCTCTCTTGAACTGTTCATTCGTTCTAAAAGTCAAATTTGGGTGAAGACGAAGCCTAAACCGAAGTAGTTTCCAAGCTTCCTGGTACTTCTTCTTCCTCCTCTTCTCCAATGTTGGGCTTCTTTCCCAAATCATTGTCCTTCATATCTTTAATAAAGCAGCAGTCATTTTCACTAATTCCATTAGCACGGTAAATCTCAATATCAAAAGGCATGTTTCTCATCGAAGACATGGATCTCGTTCTTCGGTGCAGAGACTTGTCCGGAAGCCTCAGATCTCTGCCTCAGTGCGGCCCCAACTCGAATTGGTCATCTGCATCTTCCTTGTGGAAAGCTGCAAGATCTAGTATGACAGCGTCTGTGGCTTTTCCCGACATGGCTGCAAGATTCGAACTTATCAACCCGATTATAGTAGATCAATTGAATTGGAATTGAGATTTTATCTGAGACTTTTGCAGAAAAAAAAAAAAAAAAAAAAAAAAAGACCTAATATATACTATTATGTATAAGAATCTACCTACATGCATGATCGATGTAATCATTTGAGAAGATCTTTATTAAAATAACTTCATGTTTTGTTTACCTTGATCATGATCTTTGGTTCCATGTCTATTCATTGTTGGAGAGAGAAACTGCAATGTTTGCAAAATAATGAGAAGATGAATTGGCAGATAACAGTAAAAGGATGAGTAGCTAATGGGAGTAGAGGTGGCAAACGGGCCGCTAAGCACGAGCACGGCACGGGCCCGGCAATCTTAAAAGCGGCCCGGCACGGCCCAAGCCTGTCAGTGGCCCGACACGACCCGAGTACGTTAGAATAACGGGTCGGGTTGGGCCTTGGAATATTGGCCCGGCCCGAGTTCGTAATGGGCCTGGCACGGCCCGAGCACGACATATTGTGGGCCGGCCCTTTACAAATACAAAATTTCATTTTGTTTTTGAAAATATTAAAAAACCACAATGATGAGATTTGAATATTAGACATCTTTATTTAAAATCTCATGACAATTCCACCAATGCTATTTCTATTATATTGTCAAAATAGTGAAATAAAACATTATATCCTTGTTTTGACATAAAGTATTTTTTATAAATATTAAATTAACATATTTAATAAAGACTAATCTCATAATAATACAGCTATAGAAAGAAGAAAAGAATAATATGATACTAAATCTTCATTATATTAATAAAGATTAATCTCACAATAATATACTAAAAACAATATATTTTGAGTTATTTTTTTTTCTTTCTTTCTTGTAGTAGAATATAAAAAATTATTAGAAAACTAATCTTAAAAAGTTAAGATTAAGAAAAACGTTATAGAACTTAATTTATTTTAATTTTCTAAATAATAAAAAAAATTAATTTTTATTTATTCAAATTAAGATTTTAAAATCGTGCTTTATAGTGGGTAGGCACGAGCACGACCCGTTTATTGACCCGGCACGAGCACGGCCCTGCACGATATGGGCTCGGGCCATGGGCCGGACCGGGCTTAATGTTTAAGTAAATGGGCCGGCTTAAGCACGGCACGAAGCATGACTAGGCCTGCTTAAAATGGGCCAGGTCGGGCTGGGCCGACCCGTTTGCCACCTCTAAATAAGAGGTAATGGACGATAACATGAGCTGTAAAAAAAACTTCTGCGTGACAATTTTTTATTGGTTCGTCAGACCATGTGGCAAGCTGACATGATTCTACTGTAGAATGAAATTATTATTTTTTTTTTTTTAAAGAGGATCAAAGGATTTCACTACTAACCCCATGGTGACTCGAACCCATAAATTCAATCTTAAGTAGTGGGTGCTCTAACCACTGAGCTAACACCACTTCGTCACATGTGAACTTCATTAAATTAATTCTATTTCATCTTCGTATCAAAGACTTTAATTATCTTTCTTTTTTCAAAAGAATAGATCATTGTGTTTTTGGTCTCTATATTTTAGTTAAATTGCGATATTGAAATCTGTGTTTTAAACAATATTATTTTGGTCCTTCTTCTAAGTTCTAATTGAAGCTGAAACAAAAGTGGTTAACTATGCATCTTTGTCCTATAAACATCTTCTCCCAACTTCTAGCTCCTAAACACATTGTCCTAACCCACTCCCTTTAAAGCTTTCTCATGAAGTTCCAATAGTGGTATCAAAGCCGCAAATTCTAACAATTAACAATCATAGCTATTCATAAGAAACACAGAAAATCAGCAACTATAGCAGCAAGAAAGCAATGGGAACTAAAATAGAAAACTAACAATCAATGATAGCAATATGTGACCTCATGCCAAAACTTAGCCAGAATCTTGCTCTGCTAAGGAGGTCCTTAACTTAGCTTAAGGAACGGATTTCCATATTTTGACCACTTTTCGATCACATATTCAAATCTTAACCGTTTAGTTTTTAGGTATATATGAATAGATCATCTGTGCAAATTTTTCAGTCAAATTGATGATCGTTAAGACATCCAAAACTGCAATTTACATGAACGAACCGAATCTGTTCAACCTGAACCGTTCGTGTAAATTGTAGTTTTGGATACCTTAACGATCATCAATTTGGCTGAAAATTTGTAGAAGTGATCTACTCATATATTCCTAAAAATTGAAAGGTTAAGATGTGAATATACAATCAAAAAGTGGCCAAAATATGAAAATCCGTTTCTTAAGCTAAGTTAAGGATCTCCTTAGCATAGAAGGCCTGAACTTAACCATGTTTCCAATAGTACTAGTATCAGCAAAGCTTCGGTGGGATTTCTCCAACCTCTTCCAAATTTTAGAGACGAGGGTTTAGGGTTTGGAGTTTAGCGAAGCTTAACCATGTTTCCCAAAATCAATTATGCCTCTTATTCTTATTGATGATTGTGAATTATAGGAGAAAATCTCAGCTATGCTAATCATAGTTTCAGATCCGCTACTTGATTAATAACTAGCTTGACACAAGTATTGATTCTACTGTTTTGAGAAACATGAATATTGGATTAGAGCGTTCTCTTATTGCCTACTACAAAAGCACATTAAAAGGAATAACAAAGCTTCATCGGAAGATCGATGAAGAGGAAGATCGATGAAGATGAACTATGCTCCCTTCAAATAATGAAGGACCTTACGGTGTTTTCTCAATAATGAAGGATGTACCACTTTATTTAATACACCTGATTTACATGAGTGACGAGTCGTGAAAATAGTGGTGTTTGACAACTTTTCTCTATTTCTCATGCACCGGATAACATAAAATGACTTAGTATTTGTTCGCAACATAAAATAATTAAAAGATTTGATGGCTTATTAGCGAATATTTATATTTGATTACATATGTGTGGGTCTATGTCTCCCAGATTATTAAAAAGAGTTTCTGACTTTTGGTGATATATTTGTCGAAATTTCTCATATTTTTATTTCTCGATTCTATTTTACCGTGCGCAACACCTAATATGACTACTAACTCAAAAAATATGAAAACAGAGTTCTCCCACCCACGGTTGACCTCTTTAAAAAGAGGATGGATATGAAGAAGAACAACACTAGAGAATATCACTTTCTCCCGAGGAAAATCAACGTCTATTTATTCACTAGTATGGTTTTTCCAACCCAACAATCATGATCTTACGCCAAAACGTCCCCGTTTAGAAGGCGGTCATTAGACTAAATGACGAAAATACCCCTTAACGGAATTGCTTGTCCCCTTGTGAGGGCCAGTTGGCGAATTGTCCAGTCACGAGCACATGCGTTACGGGCGAGTCAATTATCCTGTACGACCAAGTCTCTCTGCCGATCCCTCCACCGCATGATTGCACGCGTGATCTATGTGCTGTGGGCTCGGGATCAAGGGCTATATACGTAATTTGGCTCGAGTAGAGCTGGCCAGGTGGCCATTTTTGCCTTCGTCTCTCCTTAAACCTTATAAAATGGTACGTACTCACACCCTCTGCAAACCCTACAGCTCTGCAACCCTTCATAGTCTGCAACCCTTCATAGCCCTTGCATTCAGCTCCGCCATGCCTATCTCTCAGCTTCTCTCCTCTCCTGTTTCTCTTTTCAACTTGGCCACCCCCTCCGCCCTCTCCTTCTCCCCTCCTAGCCGTTTTTCCTCCACCCACACCCTACCCTCCTTTTCATCCCCTCGACCACGCCGTTTGGCCACTATCAGCTGCGGAGCAGCTAATAGTGAAGGTTCGGAAGATGAAAAGTTTCATCTCTATAAAAAACCCTCGGATCCCCTTTATTTGCCACCCAGGGCCGTCTCAAACTTTTCGGAGGCCCTGTGCAAAAACTTAAAATGTGGCCCTCCAAGCTGTTGTCTTATATGAAATTTATACTTGAACAAACTCACAATATAAAATTAAATAGCCAAAAATAATCAATGATACTTGAACAAACTCACAATATAAAATCAAATAGCCATTAGCCTACAACATAAGCTAAATAGTCAATACAAGTGTAAAGTTTACAGCAAAAAATATTACAAAAAGATGCTCGATCTAAAACCCTCAAAATAATACGTTCTTCCAGCAGTGTTGATTGAAAATCCATCTCCTTGCCTTCTTAGCTGCAAAATCAAACCATTAGGAATACTAAGGCAAACATTAATGTATTTATAAAGAACAAATCAAAGAATCAATGAATCATACATTCATATCATACTTGAGCGAGTAGTGAAGTACTGAGATCTGAGGTCGATGAGAATCGGATGGAATTGACTAGTGGAGAGAGACAAAACGCAAAAAAAAAAAAAAAAAAAGGAGAAGACCAGATAGAATTAAGGAGGGGTGAGAGACAAAACGCACAAAAAAAAAAAACAAAAAAAAAAAGGAGAGGACCGGATGAAATTCAGGAGGGGAGAGAGACATAATGCGCAAAAAACGAAAAAAAGGAGATGACATTTTGGCCGGATGGGGCCTCTTTCATGTTATTTTAGTTGTTAATATTTATTTATTTAAAACAAAGCCATTAAAAAAAAAGGGCCCTCTTAAGGCCCCAATGAAATCATGTGAACGCAAAAAAATGAAATCATGTGAACGCAAAAAAATGAAATCATGTGAACGCAAAAAAAACAATGTCAGAGAAGAATATGTGTTGGTCTGGGGCCCTAATTAAATTTAAACATAAACCATTAATAAAACAATTGGGCCCCTATGAAATTTGGGGCCCTGTGCTGTTGCTCTTGTTGCACGTGTTCAGAGCCGGCTCTGTTGCCACCAGAGCTATACAGACTCCCTCCCGATGAGATTTTCATCCCGGAAGGACTGAAAGAGATACTGTCTGAGTCCTTTGACAGTTCAAAATACAACTCCGCAGAGAGACTCACTCATTTCCTTGAGTTTTCTAAGCTGGGAAGGCTCCAACCTTTGACATGTACGGGTATGAAAAGGATGTGGCACTCTCGGGGGCGATTTCTGAAGAAGCCCGTTTGGGTGGCCGCCGGAGTCGATGATTCTGGAGCAGTGGTTCTTGTTGGGTACACGAACTCAAAGCCTCTCCTGGCGGCTTTGATGCTCTTGCAGAAAGGATTGAGCGGGCGCCACACCGTGGATGAGATCCGGCACACGTATCGTGGCTTCTTCCTCATGCTTGACAGAGCCGGCTCTGAACACGTGCAACAAGAGATAGGGCCCCAATTGTTTTATTAATGGTTTATGTTTACATTTAATTAGGGCCCCAGACCAACACATATTCTTCTCTGACATTGTTTTTTTGCGTTCACATGATATCATTGGGGCCTTAAGAGGGCCCTTTTTTTTTTAATGGCTTTGTTTTAAATAAATAAATATTAACAACTAAAATAACATGAAAGAGGCCCCATCCGGCCAAAATGTCCTCTCCTTTTTTTTGTTTTTTTGCGCATTATGTCTCTCTCGATCCCCTCCTGAATTTCATCCAGTCCTTTCCTTTTTGTTTTTTGTTTTTTTTTTTGTGCGTTTTGTCTCTCACCCCTCCTTAATTCTATATGGTCTTCTCCTTTTTGTTTTTTTTTTGCGTTCTGTCTCTCTCCACTCCTCAATTCCATCCGATTCTCATCGACCTCAGACCTCAGTACTTCACTACTCGCTCAGGTATGATATGAATGTATGATTCATTGATTCTTTGATTTGTTCTTTATATTTACATTAATGTTTCCCTTAGTATTCCTACTGGTTTGATTTTGCAGCTAAGAAGGCAAGGAGATGGATTTTCAATCAACACTGTTGGAAGAACGTATTATTTTGAGGGTTTTAGATCGAGCATCTTTTTGTAATATTTTTTGCTGTAAACTTTACACTTGTATTGACTATTTAGCTTATGTTGTAGGCTAATGGCTATTTGATTTTATATTGTGAGTTTGTTCAAGTATCATTGATTATTTTTGGCTATTTAATTTTATATTGTGAGTTTGTTCAAGTATAAATTTCATATAAGACTACAGCTTGGAGGACCACATTTTAAGTTTTCGCACAGGGCCTCCGAAAAGTTTGAGACGGCCCTGATGCTTGATGTGCCGGAGCTCGGTGACATTTTCTTTTGGGAGGCGTACCTTCTGATGTCATTCATCACAGAAGATTTGATGACTATGCTGGCTTTTGATGGCTAAGTGAGGGTTTTGAGATAATCCATGCATCTTTAATTTCGTACTCTATTTGTTGTTTTCCTTCCCTAAATCCTGTGATGGACTCGTTTAATTTCAGGTTTTGTATGTTATTTCCCTTTCCCTAAATATGGACGGACTCTGTTTCCATTGTGAAGTTATTTGAAGACTTATTTTGCTATATTAGAGAAAATATTATAGAAAATTACACACAAGTGTCAGTTTGAAACTTAAATTAGTTATAAGGCCACCAAAGTTTTATTGTACACATAAGGCCACTTGTATGTTTAAATTATTTATACCCTGACAATTTTACCCCTCTTGTAAGAAAAAGATTTGTCTCTGGCCAAAACAAAAAGAAACTCTCTCTCTCTCTCTTCCCCGATCTCTCTTCTTCTCCTCCTCCTTCTGCAATCACCGGAAAGCCACCATCTCTCATCACCGTCACCATCAATTGAACCACAACACAAACCCGACCAAAGCCCAGCCACCCCATCGCCGATTAAGGCTCCGGCCATCCTTTCAAGATGAAGCTGATCTGATCTGATCGGTGTCTTTGATATCACCGCGTCGTTCAACTCCGGCGACCTTGCTCTCCTCATTGAGATACGAGGTCGTTGGTGTCCTCTAATTCAGCCTGAGAGGATTCCAGATCGGTGTCCAACTAATCGCCTGCTCTTCTTCTTCTTATTGGAAATCGGCTCCGGCCACCGGGCAAGGTCCTCCAGGCGATTTCCGAGTCATCTGAGAAGATCTTGCGTGCGTGAGGATGTACGTGAACGAATTGGCGCGGCTGGGTTTAGTCGGAGTCCTGGATTTTCAGCAGGCTCTGACGGCGGCTGCCGCCTATGGAGAAGAGGTCGCCGACGAGCACATTAGGGAGGGCGTGGCTGCTGTGGTTGTGGAGACTTTGTTCCCGGCTCACTCTGACTCGTACATTAAGATCTCGACCCGGGTAACTTCGGCTGCATTTGGAATTGATCGGTCTATGTTTTCGTTGTGCTAAGTTTTTGATTTTCTTATAGATTTGTGGTTTGAATCATGAATTGCTACTGTTTTTGGAAATGGCAGAAACTCCTGTATTGTTTTTTTCATTCAGTTTGATAGTTTTGGTTTTGATTTGGGTAATTACTATGAATTTTACAATTGTTTTGATTTCTGAGTAGCTTTTGTATTGTTTTGAGTTATGGTAATGAAATTGGATCTTAATTTTATGTCTCATTGTTTCTGATGGTGTTTTATTCTGGTTTGTACTTTTGTTTTTGTGGTTGAATTCTAGCAAAAGAGAGTAAGTGAAGCGGTTTTCAATGTTGGTGAGAATAGCTTTCGGAGTTTGTGAGAGTAGCTATTGGTTTTGGTGAAAGTAGCGTTTTGTTGTTGGTGAGAAGAATTTTTTATGTTGATGAGAATATATTTTGTTGTTGGTGAGAGTAATTTTTGGTGGTGATGATTGTAGCTTTTTGTGGTGGTGGTAGTAGTTTTTAATGTTGGTGAGAGTAGTTTTTGTTGGTTGTGAAAGTAGTTTTTTGCTGTGGTGGTAGTAGTTTTTTTGCGGTGGTGAGAGTAGCTTTTGTTGATGGTGAGAGTAGTTTTTGATACAAGAGTAACTCTCTAATGTTAATGAGAGTAGCTCGTTGGTGTTAGTGACAGTAACTTTTGTTGTTGGTGAGAGTAGCTTTTGTTGTTGGTGAAAGCAGCTTTTGCTATTGGTGAGAGTAGTTTTCTAGTGTTGGTGAGAGTAACATTTGTTGCTGGTGAGAGTAGCTTTTGGTATTGGTGACAGTAACTTTTGTTGGTTGGGATAATAACTTTTCGTTTTGGGGAGCATAGGTTATTTGGTAAGCAGTAGCTTTTATTGTTGTTGATAGTAGCTTTTGTTATCTCATCGGAGGTTGCCGAAAATCTTACTATAGTAGTTTTTGTTGCTAGTGACAGTAGCTTTTGTTGCTAGTGATAGTATCTTTTGTGACATCTCCGGAGATTGCCGGAAATTTCTTCAGAGTAGCTTTTGTTGCTAGCTACAGTAGCTTTTCGTGTCAGTGACAGTAGCTTTTGTGGTCGCTGGAGTTGACCGGAGACCCGCCGGAGAGGAGAGAGAAAATGAATGTTGATTTTGTACTCTAGTGGCATTTATGTAAATATATTAGTTTTTAATATCCAAAATATAAGACCTTTTTTAATTTAGTGGCCTTATAAAGGAAAAAATTAGTTGGTGACCTTATGGTTAAAAAAACATTCTATGATGCACTTATATGTAATTAATTAATGGATGTGTTTGTGTGTTTATTAATTGTTGGTGAGTTTATTACTTTGTATATCGTATAAAAAACAAAAACAAACAAAATCCAAAATCCTAAACATGAGGTCAAAGGGGAATCAAATCCGCCTCTATGATGGTGCTCCGCCTCCTCCGTCGTGAGAAGGCAGCTTTCTGGGTCTTCGGCCCTCTGTTTCTTTTGTTATTTGTTTCTACTGGCCAAAAAAAAAGGGGGAATCAAATGATTTTAATTATATGGGATTAGGGCTTCATCCATTACAAATTTACAATGGAGACAAGGTGGCAATGGCAGAATAGTACAGTGACTAGGCTTTAGGGGCAGTTTGGTATTTTAATTGGGGAGGTAAAATGAGACAAGGTAGAATAGTACGTGGTGATGGCAGAATAATACGTGGAGATCAGAGGGTGCTGGTGCTGCTGATCCCCTTGTTAGTGAGCAGAGTAATGTTTTGGGTGCAACAACGCCACCACCACGGTACGAGCTGCCGCAGAGCCACCACTTATTCTCTATTTCTCTGTATATTATGCAATGAGCCCTATTGTTTTTTGCCGCGGGACTTTGTTATTCTATGCATGGGTCCTTCAGCTTTCACCATTATGGGAGGGACACGAATGAAGGCCAGTCTTTTTGACTCTGTTTCATTCCTTATATTGCATTTTGATTTCCTAATTGGTTTTGTGTAAAACAAATTAAATAGGCCAAAAGAAGAGCCAACATTACAAATGAAAACATAGTTCAATCACAGCCATGGTTGTTATGTAGAACAACTGAATTTTGAAGTGCTAAAAAATCTGTTTAGATGAATGTTAGATAATTTAGAAAATGAGTTGATTTTCTATCCAAAAAAATAAGAAAAGTCGTTCAATATAAAATGACAAATTTTTAAAACAACACAAAAAATCGTTCAATGAAGTGTCAGTCGTAAAAGTAGATTTTTGATTGAAGGTTTATTCTAAAAATTGACTCCCATTGAGTGAGCCTATTATGGAACAACAAAACTTCTTGGAATTAAAAAGAAAATTTCTTCACTTCATGTGTCAGTTGTTAAAATAAACAAAAATATTTTATGAATTGTGTTAGAATAAGTGAACACGCTAACGTCAAATCCTCATGTGCTTTTTGTGTGTGCGAGTGTCTACGGACCCAACTTAACAAGATCAGTCCGGCAATTCTTTCAGAAAATTTTTACAAAATTGGCAAAAAAAGTTGAAGAAAGAAACCTAGTGTGCTTTCAAAGTTCAATCCTTTTTCATGGATCAGAGTAACAATCTGGGTTTCAATAAGCATTATTGAAGGCTAGGAAAAAAATGATTAGATGGGAAAACAAACACCTTGGGTTATTGTTCCTCGACAAAAAAAAACACTAAAGAAAGTGTTTGCTCCTCCTCTTTTGTGTTTAACCATATGAGTTGACTAATTTGTGATCGTTGTATAGAAACACCGAATTTTGTAGTGCCAAAAACAATGTCCAATGACTGTGCCTGCCAATAAACAATTTAGAAATGAGTTGATTTAATGTTGAAAATATTTAGAGTTGGGATAGAGTGACACGTATTTTGGGAGCCGAACATAAAAAATGACAATACCAGTCGTGAAAGTACATTTTGAATTGAAAGAAAAGAATCATTTTTAGGATGACAAGACAAAATCGATCTCTTGAAGAAAAGAATCATTCATTGGATGTGTCTACCGTTAAAGTATATAAAAAAAAAAAAAAAAATTTGACTTCACACAAAAACATTGAATTGTGTTGAAATGAGTAAGCTGATCGATTAGCGTCATATCTCCCGATGAATTTTTTGTATATGTGAGTGTCTACACATCCAACCGGATTGCGGCCATTCTTAAAAAAAAAAAAAAAAAAAAAAAAAAAGCTTAATTGACAAACACATAAAAATGTCAAGGAGGTAGGCTTTGGGGTTTAAACAGGGGATCCCGTTCCCCGGGATCCCCTTCCCCTGGTCAGCTACTGACCAAGGGATCAGGACTCTTAAACAGATACTGATATGCCACCCCTAAGATTTCGAGCACCCATAGTTGTAATAGACAAATGCATCGCTTGGTCCACTCTTCCAGACTAGCGCAAAATTCCGTGAGTGCAAATAGCAACAAACATTACCAGTTTCAAATAGGCTATTTGTTGAATGGCTTTGTTAGGATGCAAAAGCCATCTAACAGACATGTACCGTAGCCTAGGTGGCCTTCCTATAGTTCAACAATATGGCAGCTCAACTATACCAAAGACAGCAAGAATACCTAGAAGTAAACAATTTCGAGAAAATTCCATCTCTATAAATCCTAAACTCAATTAAAATTCCCCGAATGACGGCAATTAAGGTTCCATACAACTTATGCAATCATCTTTTTATTTTTTGATTCTATTTTACCATGCGCAACTCCTAATGTGACTACTAACTCGAAAATATGAATACAGAGTTCTCCCATCCACGGCTGACCTCTTTAAAGAGGATGGATATGGACAAAAACAACACTAGAGAATATCACTTTCTCCCGAGGAAAATCAACGTCTATTTATTCATTAGTATGGGTTTTTCCAACCCAACAAACATGATCTTCAAAATTAACCCCAACGCCAAAACGTCCCCATTTAAACACTGTACGGATTCCGCATTTGAATTTCATTCAGCCATTCAGGCACCTGGATTATGCTGACGTGTCCCTGAATGGAATCTATTGGCGTCCTAACAAGTAACAACCCACATAGCAAAACCGTTCGCAAATTCCCAGCAAGGCGGTCATTAGACTAAATGACGAAAATACCCCTTAACGGAATTGGTTGTTTGTCCCCTTGTGAGGGCCAGTTGGCGAATTGGATCCTTGTCTCATTTACCACCCCAAAATAGTGAAATACCAAACTGCGCCTCAAACCCTGAATCCTAATCTTCATTGTATCCGGCAATTTCAAATTTTCACCTCTCAAGGGTAAGTTTGAGATAAAAAAAAAAAGGGTGTGGATAGGAAACAATTGGGTTCCATTTGCCCCACTTATTGATTTTCATAAATTCGTTTTGCATTGCTAGTTTGGTACTAAGGGAGGGATCCGAGGCTAGCATTATATATCAATCTCTTTCTTAATTTCTATCTTATATTCTTATTATTTCCATTGCATCTAATTTTGGCTTAGAAAATTTCTATTGGGACCTTCAAGTTTTCTCATTTAACCTCCCTTCAATTTTTTCTCCTCAAATTAACTCTCAAAATTACCCTTCAATTTTTCTTTTCTTAAGAATAATAAATTAAAAAAAGAACAAAGGTTAACTTAACTCTGCCACCATCGGTTGTATCCAACTTGAAACTTTTCCAATATAATTGTATGCTCAACACGTTGCTAATCAATTAATTGACTATAGTTAATTTCTTCACATATTGGTATGTATCATCTTGGATTATAAAAAACTGCTATGTATCTTCAAAAGATAATTAATTGATTTCATTTTTGTGAAAGAAAAATCTACTCAGATGATTTTAAAAACGACTTAATTCTGGGAGCAGATTTGATAAGCAGAATTTATCTAGATTTATCTGTTTTTCGTAGGAATGAAAACATATAGTGTTATATGTCTTCTTTTCACCATCATAGTTTACCCAAATTTATGGCAAAACAAAGTTTGCAATTGGATTATGCATGCATTCTTAAGCCTGAGATGGAGGAGATGAAAAAAGAAGAAGACATGGCGCTGCACTCAAAAACTTTGGGAAGATTGAATCAATTGGTTGAGATCATGTGAGGTGTTTTTTTTTTTTTTTCCTTTTCACTTTGTGGAAGGGTAAAAGTGGGTTTTAATTTTTCAAAAAAAAAAAAAGGAGGTCAAGTGAGGAAATTTGGAGGTTCTAATAGAACTACTCTTTGGCTTATTGGGCCATTGTTTGCAAAGAGTTGAACCCATTTCTTTTTGGACATATAGTTGATGTGTGAATTTAGTCATTGGTTTTTTTTTGATAGAGTAGTTAAGCACTTCTTTACCGACTTCTTATCTTTGCTTGCAAGAGGCGTTTTTTCTGTAAATCATTACTTGTCACACCATTTCCTATGCTAGTGTCTACATGTGTCTCTTTTGTCTTTTTTTTTATTTGAGAAAATGGTGTGTCTGATACAATGCCTGTGAGTTACTTGCTTCTGTCTCATAATCCAAGAAAAAGATTTTTTTTTTTTTTGCTCGTCGTAGTTTCAGTTAGATGTTTGAGTAGTTTGATGCACATCGGTAGTTTAAATTTGATGTTTGAGCACTTCGCTTGTTTCTCTTGCTAGTTTTAAATATGGTATATTTGATACCAAATGTGTGACTAGTTTGTGGTTTATGGTTGAGAATGTATACAACGTGTTTGAAAGTTTGAAAACTGTTTTTACACCATTTACCAAAACTACTCGCTCTGGTTTGTATGGTTTACCTATTCTGTTCTTAATTTCCAAGAGAATCAGAACTTAATTTCCAAGAGAAAAATTCTGATTGTGTGTATGATATGATGTTTGAGTTAGGCAGTTGGCTTGTTTGTTTTGGCTCTGTTCTTATATACTCAACTCCTACTGTGCTTGATTCTGGTGATGTTTGGTTCTAATTGAAGAACTCTTTATGAGCCAAAATTTGAGCAGCTTTACTAGTTACTGTCCATGGAAAGATCATTCATATGATCTAACTAAATAAAGCCTTGATCTTTATCAAATTTTTTTGTCCTTTGTGACTTTCTGGTGGCTTTTGGTATGCAACTGTATATTTATTAGTCTATTTCTTCTAAATGGTTTCAATGAAGATGAAAATTAGTCAATTGGCCACTTTTTTTTTTTTTTTTTTTTGATGCAATGAGTGATAGCAGAGGAGCAACCTCTCTAACACTCCAATTTATTAAGTCAAAAAAAAAATGCGAATGACAATGGAGGGGGACCTAACCAAAACCTCCAAAATAAACAAGCAAAACAAACAAGTCAACGAAATCTAAATTGTGGAATACCCAAAACATCACTCTCATAGAACGACAAGAGAAATGGAGGAGGCATATCCCACCATACTTGCTCCGACAAAGATGTTCCATGATTAGCTAGAGCATCTGCTACCTTATTCCATTCTCTAAATATGTGTGAAGATTTGAAGTTCATTTGTGAGATCCTATATAAGCAATTTAACCAACGTACTCGAAGTTGCCAAGGCACAAGAGAAGGAGAGCGAATATAATCCAATACAGTAGAGGAATCTACCTCTAGCCATATGTGTTTCCAATTGCGAAGCCAAGCAATCTCAATAGCCGTAATAACTGCCATTACTTCTGCCGCAATAGAACTAGGAATATCCAGGTTAGAAGCAAAAGCACCAATAAACTGACCTTTATAATCACAAAATACAACTCCAATACCCTCTTCATGTTTCCAAGCGCCGTCAGAATTAATCTTGATCCACCCAATAATGGGGGGATGCCAATTAACCTCAACCACTCTAGGAGGATGTCGCGGTCTACAACAAGCACCAAAACTTTTCAAGATACGTAGATCTTGAATTGTATTATGCAAATGACATGTTGCAAGTCGACTAGCTACATGGATATGCCCTGAGATTAGGCGACAAACTCCAAGAACAGAAAATGCCCTGCTCTCAAATCTGATTTGATTTCTAGCATGCCAAATATACCACAAAACAGTAGTGAAGCATATTCACCAAAGCTCTTGAAGCTAGGGACTCCTCTCCATAGCCATACCCAAATTAAAAACTTCACGAATTGTAGTAGGAGCTATGCCAATTTCAAAAATAGAGATGAAGTGATTCCATATTGAAGCAGCAAAAGAACAATGAAGGAAAATATGGTTTAGAGTTTCAGTATAATGACCACAAAAGTCACAACGAGATGCCAAAGCCACTCCTCGTTGTGTAAAAACTCATCTGAAATTACTCTACCCCGCAAAACCTTCCAAGCGTGCAAAGACATTCGAGGCAAAATAAATTTAGACCATAAATGCTTACCCCATGGCACCATAGGAGAAGGTTGTCTCATAAAGGAAAAAGCATCCTTAGCAGTAAGCTCTCCAGTAGAAGAAGACTGCCAAACCATTTTGTCCTCTATCATCGGGTCCATTACAATGGGAACTTGTCTAATCAACTAATACAAATCTTCATTATTATTGCCTGGTAGGTCATATTTTTGAAGATGGAGGATTTGCCTCCGCCACCTCGTATCGTACCACCCAATGTGAAGCCAGAAGTTGTGGCTCTGGCTCCTCCTAAGCACTCTATTATGGTTAGGCCGCGTGGGAGTGGAACCACAGGGCAGCGCATACAATTGAGCCCTAACCATTTCAAAGTTTCTGTGAAGAATCCAGATGCTGTGTTCTACCGGTACTATGTATGTTTACCTCATCCTACTCTTTTTAATATGTTTACTCTTTTCATTTGACTTAGTACCAATGTCCTACTATTTTGCAGGTTCTGATAACTTATGAAGATAAGACTATAAGAGACCTGTTGAAGGCATGGGACTTGGGAGAAAGCTGGTGGATAAGCTCTATCAAACATACTCTTCAGAGTTTGCTGGTAAAAAGTTTGCATATGATGGGGACAAAGCTTTATACACAGTCGTCGGTCCTCTCCCGCGAAACAAGCTTGAGTTCACAGTTGTTTTGGAGGAGTCATTTGCAAAGAGGTAGTCAGATTGTCTTTTTAATGGTTCTTTATTTTCTTCCTGCTTTTGTTTTTATTCAATTTTTGTTGTCTAACATTCTTTCTTGTTATGTAGCAACGAAATTGGGAAGTCTGGTGAGACTGATAAAAGGATGAAGAGCTGTTCCAATCGGTCGAAAACATTCAATGTAGAGATAAGTTATGCTGCCAAAATACCTCTCAAGTGAATTGCTCTTGCCCTTCAAGGAGCTGAAGTAGACAACACTCAGGATGCATTGAGAGTGCTTGATATTATTCTACGGCAGAAAGCAGCTAAGATGTATATGTTGACTGCATTTTTGTTATTAATTCAAATGTACACTAGCTTGTGAGCTTTAAGTTCCTTAACTGTGGTCAATGCATTATTCATGCACAGGGGATGCCTTCTAGTACGACAGTCATTCTTCCATGATGACTCCATGAACTTTGTTGAGATTGGAGGAGGTGTGACTGGTGTCCGGGGTTTTCATTCCAGTTTCCGTCCAACTCAGGGGGGCATGTCCTTGAATATGGGTACAATATTTTGTTCTTTTGTGATTTTAAGAGCTGCTACAATTATTGTCATTTGTTTTGTTAGTAATGCTGTTTCCGTTTCTTTTGTGCAGATGTATCTACAACAATGATTGTGACGCCTGGACTTGTTATTGATTTTCTGTTACCCAACCAGGGTATACGAGAACCCCGCTACATTGGCTGGGTAAAGGTAAGAAAAAGAAATGCTAAATCTCTTCCATAAGGTTCATATGCTGTATCAACTTTAGTTCCTAAAGATTCTGTTCATGGCAAAACACAGGCCAAAAGAATGCTGAAAAATATGAGAATTATAACGAGACACTGTAACATCGACTGCAAAATCACTGGGTTAATTGAGAAGACCTGCAATAATCAGTTGTATGTGCTTATTTTCTAAAAAGAAATTTTCCTGTTGGTTTCCTTGTTGCAAAACTTATTTGCTTGTGTTTTCCTGAAGGTTTAATCTGAAGCTAAGGAGTGGTGATGGCACGGGTGAGGGGGAAACTGTAGAGATTACGGTATATAAATATTTTGTCAAACACTGTGGCATAGAGCTCACCTATTGTCAACACATGCCATGACTTGATGTTGGCAAGCCAAAGAGGCCCACTTATGTTCCAATTGAGGTCTGCAAATGTCTTACAGGTGTAGTCTATATTTTTGGAATTCCTCTATCTGAGATTTCTAATTTTTGTTCCCCCTTCCTGTCTTGTGGTTTTAGGCTTCTAGCTATGTTCACTTGTTTCACTATAAAGGAATACAAAAGCATTATCTTCCAAGCGGAGAGCCTCCTTAGTGGAAAAATAAAGGCAGAAGCCTCAGGAGAGAATAAAGAGTGTGACTGATCTAGGTTTTGTATTTCACCAATTAGTGCTCCTTTTCTGTTGTATGTTGCAACAATCTTCTTGATAATTTAAAATTGCAGACTTCAAGAAATTACCGCTATTATGAGGATCCTGTGTTTGCTGAATGTGGTATATCTATAGAGAAGCAACTGATTCAGATGGATGGCCGTATTCTTGAGACTCCAAAGGTAAACGTAAGAGTCATCTTCACTTGATTACACTTTAACTACTTCCTAATGTACTTTCTTCTGATGAACAGTTAAAGGTAGGTAGCAGTGAGGACATGATGCCCTTTAAGGGAGGATGGAACTTCAAAGGAAAGGTATTGTTTCTCCACCTTATAAACAGCATGTGTCAGTTAAAAAGGTTTTGCTGAGTTTGTCCTTTATCATCGCAACTTGGACTAACGTATCTTACATGGTTGTCTTAATTCCTCATTGTCCCGGTCATTTTTTGATCCTACTCGTATTAACTCTTGGCTAGCTGTCAACTTCTCCGGACGCTGTGACCTTAGTCAAATCTCTCGGGAGCTTATCAATGTTGGGAAGAAGACTGGAATTATAAGTTAAACCATCTACTAATCTTGCTTTCTTTGAACTATCTCTTTCTCTCTCTAGCATTATTGTAGGTTACACCGTCTTTGAGATTGATGTTGATGTCAACTGTGCAGCCAATTGAGCGCCCCAAAAACTAGGCCCTGTTGCTTGAGTAGACAAGATGTTTGAACTGATTCAGGCTAAGCTCCAAGAACCACCTGAGTTCATTCTCTGTGTCATACCAAAGAAAGGTTCTGATATCTATGGTATGGCCTTTGTTATCTATAATTTTACATTGACTTTCTGACTGTCCCTTGCTTTGATCATATAATAAGTTCATGTTCTTCTTCATTGTACGTCTAGGGCCTTGGAAGAAAAAAACGCTGGTTGACTTTGGGATTCCAAGTTTCCAACACAATGTATTTCCCCACCCAAGCTTAGTGATCCATACCTGACTAATGTCCTAATGAAAATCAATACTAGCTAAGGCAAGAAACTAAAGCTTGAAACCAATATCTCCACGTTTTGAATTTAGAGACTATATATTGATCTCTTCGTTTGTTTACTCTTATAGCTTGGAGGAATAAATTCTCTCTTGGCACCGGAGTACTCCTCAAGTGTCCTCTTATAAATGATGCTCCTACAATGATTTTGGGGATGGATGTGTCTCACGGTTCTCCTGGCTGATCAGATGTTCCTTCAGTTGCTGCGGTACTTACAATGCCACTTATTCTTCTTCTCTTTTTTCATTTTTTTTTCTTCAGTATATCGCTTATGTACCAATTGGTGCTTGGTATTAATGTCATTGTTCCGTTGGAGCTTTCAGGTTGTTGGCTCTCGCAATTGATTCTTGAGTCAATTTAAGTTTATCATCACCATTTTAATATACAGCTGATGATGGTAATGATCCTCTTATATCAAGGTACAATGCAGCTGTTAGAACACAATCTCCTATGGTGGAGATGATTGATGGTCTATACAAGCCACTTCCAAATGGAAATGTTGATAGTATTATCATGTATTGAAACTCGAAACTTTTGTCTTTAGCAGTGGATTACATGCTTAGACATATTTTATTTTATTTATTTATTTATTTTATTTTTTTGAATAAGGGATTAGGCGATATTAGTTCCTCGGAGGCAGAATAACCTGGCATGTAAGGAGTAGCAAAGCCAAGCCAAGCCTTGAGAGAGCTGAAAATTCGCATGAGGGAAGGGCGCTTGTCCTCAAATCTAAGCTTATTGCGAGCTTTCCATATAGCCATAAGATCATAGAGACAACTAGCAAGCCAAATATTTTTTAGTTGGGGAGAGAAAGACTTGCCAATAATGGAGGTAAATAACCCACCAATAGTGCCACTAGTCGGTAAGAAAGTCCCAAAACAGCATGCTAGCCATTGCCAAACATGTTGCGCAAACGAGCAAGTGACAAATAAGTGAGTAGAATCCTCAATATAGCCAAAAGTACAAAGCTGGCAAACAGACACTATTGGGATACCCCGTTCTTGAAGCTGCACATCAGTAGGTAGTTTATCATAGGAAAGGCGCCATGCCAATAAAGATAACCGTGGTGGAATGAAAGAATGCCAAACCTTAGAAACCCACTCATCTTCCGAAAATGATTGTCGGACTAGATGGTATCCATCAGAAAAAGAGAAAGAACCTGAGCTTGAAGGCACCCAAATTAATACATCATTTTCTGGTTCAATTGGTAGTGGGATTTGAAGAATTTCAGCCGCTAAAACCGGAAACGAAATTGAAAATTCATTGGGCAAGGTCCATTGCTGATTAGTAATAAAATTTTCCACCTTACTCATCAAACGTTTGGGAAAATTCGGAGCCTGTAATTTTACAATTAAGGGGGCATTCAACCACTTGTCCATCCATAAATTCACCAACTTTCCATCACCAATAAGCCACTTGGAGTTATGGAAAATGAAAGGAAGAGCTGCCTTTAAACCATGCCAAACCGAGGACCTAAAATACCGATATTTCATATTGCAGCAAATAGAAAACCGTTGAGATGCATAGCTGCTCCATATTGAACCCGATGTGAGAGTAGACCAACTAAGAGATAGCAGAGCTGCCAAGGTAAGAGACTTGAGATCACGTAGCCCAAGGCCCCCTCCTTCTTTGGCACACAAACCTGCCGCCAAGAAACGATGACAAGTTTTCTTTTTGATAAATCTCCAGACCAAATAAAGTTTCGAGCACATGTAGACAAGTGTTTCAATAGTGAAGAAGGCCATAAGTACATAGAGAAACTATGAATTAGCAAACTCTGAAAGACATCATGAACCAACTGAACACGCCCCGCCATGGACAACAACTTGCCTTGCCAGCCAACAAGACGAGATTTAGCCTTATCAGCAATTGCTTGAAGGTGTATACGTCGAGGCTTCCCCTTGAATATAGGAACACCCAGATAAGTAAGTGGAGTAGTACCTAACTTGAAGCCCAATAAACGTTTGATAACCCTACGCCGATGAGAATAGTTGTCACCAGTATAAAAAGTACTCTTCTCTTTATTTACTATCTGACCTGAAGCAGCACCATACTCATCCAGAAAGAGTTGCAAACGGTGAAGAGAAAATATATCCCCTCGACAGAAAATAAAAAGATCATCAGCATAGAGCACATGAGTAATTAGACAACTCCTCGACATAGAAATAGGTTTGATCTTTCAAAAATCAAAAAGAGAGGACAGTCCTCGACTTAGTGCTTCTTTCGCAATGCAGAACAATAAAGGAGATAGAGGATCCCCTTGTCTTACCCCTCGAGCACAAGAAAAAAAACCTTGTGGCGTCCCATTAATCAAGACAGACAGCTTAGCAGAATTTAAAATAGTCTGAATTAAATTTCTGAATCTTGAGGAGAACCCAAACCTCTCTAAGACCTGAAAAAGGAACTGCCAGTGAAGAGTATCAAATGCTTTGGCAATATCAACTTTAATGCCCACATTACCTCCGTAGATTTTCCTATCCAATAGATTGAAGCCCTCAGAAACAAGGCCAATGCAATCTGCAATACGACGGCTTTTAAGAAAGGCAGTCTGATGAGCTGAAACAATACGTGAAGCTATAGGACCCAAACGATCTGCCATAATTTTTGGAATGATCTTAAATAAAAAAATTGGCCAAAGCAATTGGCCTGAACTGAGAGATCATATTCGCCCCTTCCGTCTTCGGAATTAACACAATGAAGTTAGAATTAGCATTTGGATATAACCAATTTTGTTGGAAAAAGAATTGCACAAAGCCAATAACATCATTACCAACAATATCCCAGCAACTTTGGTAAAAGGAGCCGGGAAAACCATCTGGACCAGGAGAACTAGAAGGGTCCATAGAGAAAACAACACGTCGAATCTCTTCTGCAGTGGGAATAGAAACCAAAACTGAATTATCATCCTCAGAAACCAAGGAGGGAATGACCTTGCAGAAATCAACTACACCACTTGGAGCAACATCTGAAGCATATAACGATTTATAAAACTCAACAACATGATTAGACATATAGTTTGAAGTGGTTGAGAGCAATTGTCTGTCTCCCAGTTGTTCCAGTACCACACGTCCTCGTAATAGAATACTTGAGAGAAATCACTATTTCTGGCTTCACATTGGGTGAAGGAGTTGGAGGGATCAAATTTATTTCCCACCAGATACATTCACCATCGTTTACTTGAACAATATGATCTGCAAGCCATCAATGAAAGAAAAATTAAGTAAGTCTGGAATTATCCTTATGAATAGATATATACAAGGGCTAGGGGTAGTGATCAACTAGTCATGCAGCAAATTGGCCCACTAATTCACTTGCCCAACTCTACTAAATCTCAGCCTCCCAATTGAAACTCATCCGTCGTAAGAGAATCAATTTCTCAATTTAGTGGCAGATCGAATAAGATAGATAACTAATAAAGAACATGATCACAATATCATTCAATTCGATCTAGCTCGCTCCTTATTCACTCTCCCCTTTTGAGTTTTGACACTCTGAAAACTTTCTCTATATATAGTATACTCTAGAACCCACCATCTATCCCCTTATTTAAAAATTTATTAATCGAAAAAAAAGTACAAGAAAACAATAGGGGGAGGGGGGGGGGGGGGGGGGGGGGGCAAACACCTTATCCCAAAGTACAAAGAAGGAAAAAAAAGATGGAAAGACTAATTTCCAATCTCAAAAAAGTGTAACTAAAGAAGCATACAAAAGAGAATAAAATAACCCTAAGACCCCTAGTTCTATGTTACAGCACCAGCTTGTGAATAGGTGCAAGTTATGCACGAAGCAGCTTATGAAGTGGTGCAAATTTACATGCTACCGCAACAGTAGACTCATAGAAAAAACACCTTATCAACCATCAAGACCAGTGGCTAAAATAGTACGCCTTGTCTCATGCACAGTATGTGTTTTTTGTCAACAATAAAAGTGAGAGATACAATAACGTAGCCGCAACTTTGGGTTTTTGAGAAGTAGTGCAGTTTTGGATCTGATTTTGGTTTGTTGTTTTTGTTCTTGTGAGCTCTGTGAGTGTATTTGGGTTTGAGTGCTAAACACCTTGTAATCTCCTTTTGATATTAGTGAAATCTTCTCACTATTTTCACCGGCTGATGTAACCCGTTTGATTTTGGGGTGAACCACGTACTTAAATCCTTTGTATCCTGGACTTTTCTATTAGTTTATCTTTTTCATATTTCGATACTTCCTACTCGTTTGACACTTCTGCACAACATTAATGACAATCCCAGCTTTGCAAGTAAGAAAAGCAGAGATATAGACATAGATAATAGAACAACATCGATATCGCCTTCTGTAATGGGTGGTATTGACCGTCATATGTTAAGGCCTTCTGTTAGCGGAAAGGAAAGTAATTCCTTTGTCTTTCCCATGGGAAGGGAATGAAATTTTCAAAGAACTTTCTATTCTGATATTTGGTAACATAAGGAAAGGTATCCGGAAAGTTGTTAAAATGTTTGTAATTAATACAATAAAATAATGTGTTGTGAGTAATAAATGCAAGGAAATAAGGGCGGAAAGTGATTCATTTGGAGCATCGAAGGAACAATTTTCTCCCTATTAAGAAAGTATTTCTTTTCCTTTTGTATTCCAAACGCAAGAAAGTAATAACTTTCCTTTCCCGATTCTTACTTTTCACGAACCAAACGAGGCCTGAATGTTTCAAAAACCCACTGGTCAACTGTAGAGGGGTGTCTTTAATTTTTTTTCGCTTTTTACACAATGGTGGAGCAGAGATATGTGCAGGCAAAAAATAAAATCAAAATTTTAACTTATTGTCCTAAATCTTTTTAGGCTCTTTACATTTGGGTGTATGCAAGTTAAAGTACTAGATGGTGAATTTTTTTGACTGCTTTTCATGACTCGTGTAAACTAGGTGCATGGCACAAGGATTAGGTTAGTGTGGTGATTAGTACCAAATTATGATAGCGGTGAAAATACGCTTATAAAGTTAGGATTAGTAAGTTGTACCAAATGTTTATCACTAGCATACAGCTACTGGTAGGAAATAATGCGATACAAAAAAGGAACCACGTAACAAATAAATGACAATAAGAGTTAAATGTGATAAAGAAACTACCCAAAAATATATGACCTAAGTAAAACTTAAAATCGATCGGTCTATCCCCATTTAAAATTCTTGATATGGTTCTTCATTATTGGCGGGCGTTGTTTGGGCTTTGTCTCTGAACCTTCGAATACCACCATATATTTGCCGAGAAGATTGTATCATTGATTTAGCACGCACGTCTTGATTAAAATGGTGGTTATCTTCATCGATCTTCCGACAAAGCTTTGCTATTCCTTGTAATGTGCTTCTGTAGGCAATAAGAGAACACTCTAATCCGATATTCATGTTTCGCAAAACACGAGTATCGATACTCGTGTCAGGAAACTTATCGATTAGGTAGTGAAAACTATGATTGGCATGATTGAGATTTTCTCCTATATATAATACCAAAGTCATAAAAAAGAACAAGAGTCATTGTTGATCTTGTTGTCAGTCCCATCAATACGTTATTGAATCCGGTAAAAGCCTTGGAAAGTTTCAGCATGTAGTCATGAATCTCAAACTGAGGAACGGGAGCAGTACTCATTCCAAGAGAGAGTAGAAGCTTCTCACATATTCGGGGCCACTCATTCGATGCAAGATAAATGTCGTTGTTCTCATGATTTATGTAATTTGTTACCACATCAGCAAGTTTAATCTTCCCCATCAACACAGTCTCCACTTCAAAGATTTTGTGAGTTTCCGTGCTTAACTCGGCTCTAAAATTAGGAAAAGGTCTGCGAATTCCCGCCAAAGTTTTCCAGATACTACTACCAATCAAACATGATTTAGCTTCGCCATGAGGCCACATATTGCCTCAATCAAATCCTCGAGCACATGAAATTCAACATATATTCTTGATAGCTTCTACTAACATCAGTGCCTGGGCAAGATGGTTTATGACCCCATATGGGAGATCCTCAAACACCACCTATACACACCATTTTATACCATGAGTAAGTAAGGTAGGGGTATCTAGGTAACAAAAACAATATAGCTGAACATATTTTCAAAGGAGGTTAGCCAAAACTCGATCAAAAATTGACGTAAATGAAACGTACCGTCGCTGTGTGCTGATCTGATTCAAATTTCCGCATCAAGAAGTATTTAATTGCTATTACACGACAGCCTTGAGTTTTCTTCAATCCGGTTTATTTCTAATGCATCACGGATGCTAAACTCCTCAATAATTCTTCGCAAGCAATACCGAGCAGATTTCTTAGACTTCCCTGGGATTTCTGGAAAGTTTTTCAATATCCAACTGATCTCACAACACTAAGACCGATGACGTATAAATATAGTTAAATTAGTTAACACAAATAATGAAGTGAATAAAACTGATTTCAGATTGAAAGCTAGGGTTCATCTCTCGTATTAGAAGTATGTGTGTGTGTGTACAGAAAAAAAGAAGAAGCAAATTATCTCTAATTAATCCAAGTAACATAGAAAGCAAGCATGCAATATCAGTAATTGGATGATCGCATTCAAAACATATAATTAATCAGAAATTAAATTAGAGGTGGACGGAGCTTACCGCAACTAGAACGCTGTAGTAGGTTAAGCCATACTCAGTGAGTCAGTGTAACAAGAAGCCTGCGGCGTCAGAAGAGCCCTCGATCAGATCTGAAAGTTTTGTTTCGCCAATATATCATCTTTGGTGTCCCTAACCACCTTTAGCCTTTGGGCACAATCTCTTGGAAAAGATGGCAGAGAAGCATTTAAAGGACGTGGATGCCAGACGGCTATCGAGGGTCGACATTGGGATTTTGAAGGCATAATGTTAGGGTTGAAGATGCACGGGTGTTCACTTCTGCTACTGCTATTTAGAACCCTAGCCCGAGAAGAGGCTCCCCCGAATTCCACTACTCCCAAGGCATTGAGATCCATGATATATAGAGCTCATGATATAATTAGCAATCTCTACGAGTAATTATTTTGGCATGGCTTGGCCATTATTTATAGAATCTCATGAGAGGTTACTCGGAATGGAAGTTATAGAAAAATTGAAGTAGAGTATGACTCCAATGCGGCAATGCCACAGCATATAAAAAAGAGGAAATGCTCATACACCTCTAAAATATCAAAATACTTCTCATACACCCAACCAACTTTTCCTTATCCACTTTCACACAAAACTTTTTCATTTTTCTTCCCATTTACCCCATTCAGCTAGAAGAATACCATTAGTATCCTTTTTACCTTTCACCATCTTTTATCTTTTTTTATCTTTTTACCTTATCATTCTGAACAGTACTTTTATTTTCTGACGAAGCGAGGTTTGCCCATATTTTGAAGTTATTTGTTTAGATATCAATTGCAATTAGAATTCATCCTTTATATTCGTAGGTAAACACTTAATTTTTTCCATTTACAATTTCAATCATTTCTAGACTAGATTTACTTGCTATTTGCAGCAGAACTAGTAAAGAGTTAGAAGAAGTAAGAGAAAAGTTGAGAAAATTAAAAGCTATTAGATCAACGCTCAGAAGAGAAACTCCAGGTTACTGAGATATTATCTTCATAGTCCAGACAAGAATTTATATATAAAGTTGAGAAAAATATTAGAGAAATTAAAGAAACTCTTGAAGAGGAACAAAAGCTTCTTGATTATTTGAGCATCGGTTAGATCCGCCTAGATTGGTATAAGAGCTTGCTTAAAAAGCTCAGAAGGAATCCCAATGGGGACAATATTTGAAATAATAATAGAGAAGTTGAACTCTCTATTAAAACTCTCTGATGAAAAACATCAGTATCTAATACAAGAAATATCTAGATATAAAGATCTTCTAGATAAATTGCCAGATATAATCTACCAATTAGAAAAATTGGAAAACAAAAAAAATTATATCAAAGAACTTCCGCAAAGGGAAGAAAAAGAGCTAACAAGTGTTACCAGAAAAATCAATGAATAACAAAAAGAAATACTGGATCTATGAAACAGTTGCTGAAAGAAAAGAAAAATCTTCGAGCAAAATCCAAGAAATCTAATGGGTTCAAACCATTAGAAAAATAGGTGAAGAATGCTGTTCCAACTATAATTTTTTCAGAACCAACAACGAGTTTGACTAGCATCAAATTCGAAAAATCAAAGCATTTGGTAGCAAGAGATGCTAAAATGATGAGCATCTTTGGGAAAAAGAAAGGAGTACAGGTCTTAAATGCTGAAGAATTTAAATATAATGAAATCGAACAAGAGGTGAAAAACTCTTCAATTCCGAAACTAGATTTCAATCAAATCTATAAAAGAAGAAAATTTGAACTGATGGATAGCCACCATTTCAAATTATTGGAGTTTAAACTCCATCTACAACAGGAGAAACATATCTCTTAATGATCCACTCCTCAAGAAGTTGCTGGAGCCAAAGCAAAAAATTATCAATTCATGCATTTGGAGCAGTCCAAGTTGGCATAAAACTTCTTGCCCGACAAGGCATAAACTGTTCAGACTTATGTGTCTTACAAGACAATAGACTAACAAATTTTCAAGCTAGTCTGTTAGGAACACTTGAAGCATATTTATGCAATCAAGTGGCATGTTTTAATTGTTTCCCAAACTTCTCAACAAGCTTGAAAGATGAAGCCCACTGTTTACGACTGAGAGTCAAAACATATGGTATAACAATGAAAGAGAATATGCAAGAACTTGCAATAGTATACAGAATATACTATGAACTGATGAGTACCACAGTAGAACCTAAGACAAGGATATCAAATATCCCAGGGCTTACTATTGGACTTCTCACCAGCCAAAAGAACCATTCGCAACAGATACATAAAGCTACTTGGAGTGAAGTAAATTTTCGTATCGACTGGAAATTATCGGGTCTAAGGAACCGCCGGAGAGTGCTAAAACGGCAACCTATGAAAGTAGAAAGACTGGAGATATCAGTCTAATATTTGATGATCACAGAAAAAGTGATGTATGTCCTGAAAATGTCACGATAAACAAAAATTTCAGAAGATGCAACAACACTAGAGAAGCTAGTACTAGTGGTACTAAATTTATTATAAAAGAACCAACATATCCTATTACTAGAAGAATTAGAAGTTGATCTAAACAGACCAGTAAATATGCTTAGAGCAGAAAAACTCTATGAACTCTGTGAAGAAGCAGAATCCTGCAAAGATATAGGATGATTAGAACAACTAATCGAAGAAATGAAAAACTTCAAGATAAGTAAGGCAAGAAAGGTCCTTCCTTATCAAGATATAGAAATGGAAGAAGGAGAAAGCTCCAAAACTTTTCATTACTAAAGAAGAGGGAAAGCCAAAACTCCCAATAAAGAAAGCTCCTACAGGCAGAGAAGGAGAAAGAAATTCTCAAAGATTTGTCCCATAAGACAATCTGCCTAGAGTACCAATTACTAATTATGGTATCTGGCTGAATCTAGACAAAGTTCTAGATAAAAGAAAAGCTATTGACCAATGGGTAGATAGCCTTATGATGGCCTATGCTTTTACCCTTAGAAAATTTTAAGCACTAGATCTACAGGTGTATTATGAAACTACCCTTACTGGAGTAGCAAAGAAATACTATTTCTCTTTCAAAGAAACAGAAAGAGGAAAAGAATGGTTGTAACAGATCAAAAACTCAAAATCACCATATGATTTTTTGCAGTACCACTGTATGACCAATTCTGCGAAGATCTTTCAAATATAAGTGAAAAAGCTAAAGAATTAGCCAAATCAAACATTTATGCTTTCAAGATCTACGACATGAGATACTTTGAAGAGTATCTACATGAATTCCAAGAATATTACTATACAATAAGTGAACTAGAAAACACTGATCTAGTAAACTTATTACACAGGAAACTCCCTGAACCATGGAGAACAGCTATAAGAGAAAGTATAGCTACAAAACCTATTGAAAGATTCTCAGTAGGGGAATTGCTGATAGAATCAAACAATTACTGAAAGAACAATGCAAAGCAATTCTGAAAGCCAAAATGGCTAAGAAACAACTCAAAGGAGTTGAAAATTTCTGCTATGGAATTATGGATATACCCACTAACTGGGGATGCCATGAATCTAAGTTTTGCAAGAAAAGAAAAGAAAAATATTACTCAAAATGAAACGCGGGCTTCTAAAACGAAAAGCGCCAAATCTCCTTCGTTTTTAAAATTAAAACTATTTTTAACTTTGAAAAAGAAAAAACTTTAAACCCTTCCAGTCCTCATACCTCTTACTCTTGTTCTCTCTCTCTCTCTTTTCTTCCTTTCTGTCATGGAACATAATGGTAAGTCCTCTTCCTCTCTGTTTTCTCTTCTTTGTTCTCTCCATGTTATGGGTGATTTAAAGTTAGGTTTTGAACATTCTCAGTCTCATTAAATGTTAGGAAATTAATTTGGGATTAATTTTTCAGGGTATGAGAATGTGAAATTAGGGGTTTGGGTTTCTGTTGGAGAGGATATTTGTGATGGCGAAGAAGAGAGGGAAAAAGGAAGAGAATCTGATGCCGAGTGCAGCAAATGCAAAGAGAAGGGAGATTCAAAAGAGTTTATGTGTTTGGTGTACGAGGATTTGAGGGCTTCTCAGGAGGAGTTCTTCAAGACCCGACTTGAACCCAAGGGGTTGAATGAGTCCGATAGGGCCAATCGAGAATTCAAGGACGAAATCGAGAATGGGTTGCTGATTCAAGACAGGGACTACGTCTTGGGATGGAAGTCTGGGAAGGTAAATTTTATGCACACCAGGTGTTTGTGTAATTGCCTCACTGGGCTAATATTGTAATACATTGATTAATTTTTCAGGGTACAAGAATGTGAATTGGGGGCTAGGGTTTCTGTTTCTCAATTTGAATTTGGTTGACTGTTATCTTGTACATATGTTTAATTAATCTTAGTTTGGAGATATGATTAAAAGCATTAGCAGGACAATGAGCATTGTGGAGGTACAATTCGTGACGGCAAAGACGTCAAGGTTCCCGGCCTTGTTGGTGACGGCCATTCCATTGCCTAGAATATAAGCCGAGCCCTTAGTCAAATTGAACTACTGCGAATTGCTCTCAGTCTCTGCATATGGCGACACCTAAATCACAGGTGCTTTCTTGTAACTTTCTCCTTTTTTCTTTTGAAAAAGATTTAATTAATTTGTTACTTTTAAAGTTCAATTTTTGATGTTTCTTCTCAATCGAAACACAAATTAAAAACTCAGTTAACTAATGTGGTTTGTTTTTATCTTTTTTTTTTTACTGTGATCGGTGATGGTTCTGATTATACTGTGCACATAGTAAGTTCTTTATCACTTCTTTTTTGTTCTTCGTTTTTTTTATGCATATACCTTTAAAGAGAACCAGTGCATCAATAGTAAAAAAGAATTGATTATGAACCACATTCTAAGATTTCATTGTAATCCAGTATTGCATAGTTTGTTGCTATGGGTTGATCATCAAGTTGCTGGAAGGTTCAAGGACAACTACATTGGGTATAAAGCAGCTCTCGATCAGAACAACTTATAAGGTTGATCTATCTCTCTCTCCCTCACTTCTTATTTTAGGTTCTCCCAATTGATTTGTTGATTTCAAATAAGTGCAGTTATATGATGATTGATAGGATATCAGGTTTTGGTTGTAGTCTTTACTTTTTGCTTGTAGTCTTTACTCTTTGATATATTGGTTATGTGAATGAGGCAATAATTATCCTCAAAAATACAGTTTCATTAATAATGCATGGATGTTAGTGCTGGAATATTGCTTCAAGGTCTCATTTAAAAGAAACTTTCATTTTGCTTTCCTTTTTGTTTCCTTAAAAGAGTTTAGTTTTCTTAACTAATATGATATGATATATATATATATATATATATATATATATATATATATATATATATATATATATTTGATGATTGCCTTTGATGTTTGTGCTATTTGACTTGCTGGTTGAAGTGATTCGTTCATTATATAAACATTTTATAATTTATTTGATTAATTCATGACAGCTACAAAAGATTATAAGCGAGGAGCATTGAAATTTATACAAAATGGCTCAGCAACCTCTTGGTAAAAAGTTTGGGTAGATATTGCAATGAAATTGGAACATTTTCCTTGGCTGAAAAGCTAGCACTTGCAACTAAATCATGATTTTGTCTTCGGTTTTGTGGCACTCCATTGTTGAAGATGATGAGCTCCCTCAATTCAATAGTAATGCAGTAAATTAGTGATTGTGTTTTTGTAGTTTGTTAAATTTCAATATGTAGTCCATATTGGATCCAAAGACACAACTTGTTGGTTGGACTAGTTTTTGAATTTCTTGTATACTACAAATTAATTATGTATCATTTTGAACCATTAAATGATTTTTTTTTTATGGCTGTCATTATTTGAAACTATTTTTAGTTTGGCACAAATGTTTAGATGACATCATTGAAATGCTACAATAAGTGTATAGAGACAATTGACAAAATGCTATCAAAAGAAGAATGATAGCATTCATTAAACGTTATGCTAGTTATCTAAAACCTATTAAATATCAGACAATAACAGTTTATAAATGTTATGAATAATAAACTAATAGCATTTCATAAACGCTATGGAAGACATTTTTATAGCAATTCGGAAATGCTATGAAAAACTAATCAGTAGCATTTTGTAAACGCTATGCTTACGGACTTATAGATAGCGTTTCCCAGAAACGCTATCTAAAGCAACCAACCTACCATAGCAGGGGCTGTCGTGGCGTTTTCTAAAACGCTATGATATGATACTATAGCGTTTTTTGGCCGCTATAGATGACAGTTTATGGTGTAGTGATTTTTCTGTCTTTATCCTATACAACCTTAAAGTTTAGATTTTTGTTTTAAAAGAAAAACTTTTTCTTTGCTTAAGGAGAAACAAACAGCAGTGATTTCGCCTGTTATGAGTAACCGTTAGGTGAAAAGTTTGGGTATGTTGAAGGCTAGTTTCATTTCTCTAAAGGTTTAGGAAACAAGTTTTTTTTTAAGAAAAAGTTTAATCTAAACCAAAAGTCAGCATAGGATATAATAGACACTATCTTTAAAAGGAATACCATTTTAGGTCTTTTCCTATAAGATTTGTGTAAATGGGCACAATACAAACTTGTTGGTCTGACTGGGCAAAATACGGTGTGTTTTATGGCATACGGGCAAAACCCCTATAAAAAATGTGTTGCGGTTGTATTGCATATAGTTTGGGGTTTGGAGTAGTAGTATGTTGAGACCCTTCAACACCAGAAGACCTTGTTCACCAAGCCCATTCACAACAACACTGGCCCAATTATCTATAGGTATCTCTAAGTTGGTACAACACAACTGTGGTCCTTGCCACGTGTTGCCATTATGGGTATCTAATGAAATGAGTAGTCTTTGAAAGTTTGAATTTCTGCAATTTCCTTTTTTCTCTATTTTGTAGTTCCAAGTCAGCGTTTGAGTGGGCTCAGGGTAATTTCATTAGTGTACCGTGCAGCCATTAGAGAAAATGGTCCAGGGCTATTTACATAACTTTACCACGGTTAGATCTGGCCAACTGGCATTTTTTGCCCGAAAGAAGTTCGTCACTTTCTATATAAACGGTACCTATGTACCACTCTCTCACAGATATCTGCAACTCCTCTCGTCTCTCCTCCAAACCATCCTCCAAACCCTCATTCAGCACTATCTGCATTCACAAAATGTCTCTCTCCACCCTTGTTACCACCAACACCTCCGCCTCTGCTCGTCCACTAACCCACTCATTTCCTCGTTCCTCCAACACCTCGGCCACTACTCCTAGTCCCCTTGCCATTTCTCGTTCCTCCAACACCTCGACCACTACTACTTGACCCTTTGCCATGTCGTTTTCTGGTCCAACCCTCTCATTCTCAAACTTCTGTTCCCCCACTCCGCCACCACCATTCCTCCACCACTTGGCTCTGCTCCTCCACCACGAATGAAGTTCCAGACCCATTCCAGCGCATCTACCTCCCACCAAGACTGAGAGAGATTTTCTCTCAATCTTTCGACCCCTCCAAGTTCATCTCCGCCGAGCGACTCGCAAACTTCATCAAGTTTTCTGCAGAGGGAAGCATCAAGACTCCCCTGGAGTGGATGGACGACTTCAAGCAGGTTCCCAACATATCGACTCCCGTTTGGGTGAATATCACTGTGGATGACTTCGGGGCCGTTCACTTGGATGGTTTACCCCTCTTGGACGACAAGCTGATGGCGACTCTTATGGTGATGAAGCAGAGTTTCGACATGCCGTTGCAGAAGTCGGAGCTATGTATGACGACTTTTTTGGTCTCCTTCAACTGGATCTAGGGGAGGATGATACATTCTTGTTTGAGTCCTATATTGTGTTATGCTTCATTCTGTATTTGGTTTCTCTTCATCAGCTTGAGTGATCGAGGGTTTGTTGTCCATCTCTATGTTCTGTTGTGTTTTTTTTATCTGTATTTGGTTTATTTTCATTAGCTTGAGTGATCGAGGGTTTGTTGTCCATCTCTATGTTCTCTTGTTGTTTTTTCTATATTTGGTTTATTTTCATCAGCTTGAGTGATCGAGGGTTTATTGTACTTTCATTCTCTATTTTAGTTTTGTATTCTGTGATGGACTCCGGTTTGATTATGTTATTTGAAAATCTGTTTTTTGTTTAGAGAAAATGGATGTGTTTATTGTTTCTTGATGGGTTTATTATTTTGTATCGCGTATTAAAAAAAGCCAAAAAAAAAAATCGAAATTAGTAAACAACATAACAAGAGGTCTGCTAGTTGCAAACTCAGGAGTCAGGAAAAACCAATGTTACCTGGATCGCGGATTGCTAAGGTACCGGAACGCGGTACGGGTACGCTGTATGCTAGTATTCATGGTTCGTGGTACGCTCGATATATACATATATTGTTTAAAAATAAATAAATTTATCAATTATCTAATATAAATAATCCTATTTGATGATAATTATAAATAACTCGTAATTAAAAACGATAGAATTGAAAAAGCCAATTTAATGAAACCGAATATAGATTTTCTATTGGGACCTCCCAATTTGCTCATTTGACCTCTACCTTTTTTGAATTATTGAATTACATATATATCCTCTTATAAAATGACAATTATAGACAATGAATTTTAATTAACTAATATTTTCTTTACAAACCTCTCTACCTAGCTAGTTTTCACGATACAGTGGTTTAAACCCTAGACCTGTGATCTTACTCTCATCCATGATAACGTTCCCGTTCTGATCACAACGTCAAAGCCAGCAACGTGCATAAGAGCTATTGCAACTATTTGAAATAACGTTATTAATGGATACACAATTCAATGTTTCAGAGCCTCCAAGCAAGGTATTATTTGAATACTAGTATAAAGTTTGTTGTTGATTAAAAGGCTAAGAAATTTTTTCAGAACTCTAATTAAGTTCTTAATCTAGACTTTGTTTAAGGTTTGGTTGGAGGAGGAGAGTTTTTGGATGGGAGACGATGGCTTTTAGTTTTTTTTTTTTTTTTTTTTTTTTTTTTTTCTGCGTTTGGTTATTGCTGGTGTTTCTTGCTTTGTTTTTTTTTTCCTTCTGCGTTTGTGTTCGACTCTAACATTATCAATCTTCTTAATGGCCTTCAGTGTGTTTAATCACCACATAGGAGCATATGAGTTTGTTTCGATTAATAGGAGCATAGGAGTTAATGAGTTAACTTTTATATAGAAATATTGTAGTCAAACTATGTGTGTGTACTGCAAGTATGGTTCTAGCTAGAATCATGATTTATTTTTTGTTTAGTAATAAAATATGGTCCAAGTTTGTGTTTGCATGCAAAATATAAAAAATAAAAAAATAAATCAAGGAATGGAGGTGTAGTGAGTGAATTAGAGGTATAATGAGTAATTTCTTGTTTTGTATGTGAATAATATAACTAAGGTTATTTTAGGAATTCAAAAGGAGGTCTAGTGAGCAAACATTGGGTATTTAAAATTAAAGCAAGAATGAGGTGTAGAGAGTAGAGAGGTCAGATGAGCAAATTTGGAGGTTCCAATAGAAACTCTCCCGAATATAAGAGCAACTCCAACAGCTTCCCCATACTTTAATTTTTCTCTATTTTAGGGAAAAATGAGTTTTTTTTGCTCCAACAGATTCTCTATAACTATAACTATCCCTATTTTAGAGAAAGTGAGGAAAGAGAAAACCAAATTCCCTAAATTTATAGCAATCTATAAAATTTTAAGGAAGAATTATGGAGAGTTTAGAAATTGCTATAAAATAGGGAATCTGTTGGAGTTAGAGAAGAAAAAAATGCTAAAGCTATAACTTTTGCTTCCCTATAATACATAAATTATAGGGAAGCTGTTGGAGTTGCTCTAGAACATCTTTAGCAAACTCTCTATTTTTGCTCCTTAGCTATTTTAAAGAGCATGTTTAACTTTTTATCTATTTTAACTAGGCCTGGGCTCGGTGCGGTTCGGGCCGGTTTGGGCCTGAAACCGCAACCACACCGGATAATGCGGTAAGCCCAAAATCCAAACCGCAACCGATTTATAATTGTTTCAACCGGATTTCCGGTTTCACCGTTTTATCTGTGCGGGCCGGTGCGGTGTCGGTCTGCACCGAATTGTAAACACAAGAAGATGTGGTGAAATTTGGAGCAAGCAAGCTGCACTGCTGCAGCAGGTCCAAACAACAGCAGCCCCGCCATCTACTTCACCCTTTCAGCTTTCATTCCTCCGAGTCACTAACAGCAGCCCCTCCATCTAGCCACAAAAGTCCCAAAACAGATTAAGATATTTTAGTGATCATATTCAAAAGCTTAAAGCCTAAAGCTTTACAAACAGATTCAAAACAATCCACATAAAACAGATTTAAAGTCCCATAGTTCCAATTTCCAGAAAATAGTCAAACACTCGGTACCCATTTTGCAAAACACCAATTTACTTCAACAAAACACCAATCAAAACCAAAATAAACAAAACCCGCCAGCAAACCAAGCAGTTATAAACGTCTTGATTCAATTACCCTTGTGAAAAAATGAAGAACAACAACTATACTGATATGCCAGTGGAGAAGAGAAGATGCTAAGTGAGAGGAGATGCTCACCTGAGTCGTGAGAGACTGAGAGCCTCAAAGAAGATGCCTCGGCCTCGGCGCCGTTTAGTCGAAGGAGAGAGTGAGAGGAGAGACTAGGACAGAAAATGCAAAATGGATCGAATGTGGCAAAGAAGATAGGTTAGTCTCTTAGGGTTTCTACCAGATCGAGTGCAGCCAAGCCTAGGTAAGCTTGCTTTAGGGCCAATCAGAAATTGACAAGTATTAAAATTAAATAAAAAATATAATTAAATAAATTCGGGTCGGTCGGTTCGACACTTGGACCCGATTCCGACCCGAAATGAAGCGGTGCGGTTCAGTGAGTGATCAAAACGGCGCCGTTTTAGATGCGGTACGGTTACCGCACCAGAAAATGAGGGCGGGTCAGGTCGGTAACCGGATTTCCGGTCCTATATGTCCAGTCCTAATTTTAACAGCTGCACCAGACTCCTAAGTGACTCTCTATTATAACTTTTAGCTATCTCGCTCTTAAATATAGAGAGCGAGATGAGACTCTGTATAATTTAAAACATTCCTTTTGAGTTACTTTATGTAATTTATAAATACATTTAAACTATTTAATATTCCTTTAAAAAATAATAAATTTAAAATTAGCTAAAATAGAGAGCACTGATACAGCCGTATTTCTAAAGTGGCTAGCCAAAATGACTTTTTAGCTACTTTAACTAAAATTTGACTCAAAAATGGCTAGCATTGCTAAAGATGCTCTAAGAGCATTTCTAACAGTGATAGCTATCTTTACAGCTAAAAATAGCTAAAATGATGATATAACTAGTTAAATATTGAGTTATGCTCCAGCAGAGTACTTAAATCCCAAGTTAAATTTAAGTTTTAGTTAAATTCTCTCTCCTCTCTATCTAAGAGCATCTCCAACAGAATACTTATTTCAAAAAAAAATTGAAATTTAACTAATTTTAGGTTAAGTTTGATCTCCAGCAGACTAGCTAAACAAAAGCTAAATTTAGCTTTAGCTAAAAGACCTAGCTATATTTAGCTAGAGAAAAGGGAAATTTAACTAAAAGTTAAATTTAACTTGAGATTTAGGTATTTTGCTGGAGCATAACTCAATATTCAACTAGCTATATTCTAATTTTAGCTACTTTTAGCTATGAAGATAGCTATCACTGTTGGAGATGCTCTAAATATAGCTAGGTTTTTTAGCTAAAGTTAAATTTAGCTTTCATTTAGCTAGTCTGCTGGAGATCAAAATTAACCTAAAATTAGTTAAATTCAATGACTAAAATATCGAGTTTCGAGGAAATATCGGTGGTCCCGAAAACGGAAATTTCGACGGAAATATCGCGGATATATCGATTTTGGTAAATAATCAAGAAAAATGATAGAAATTTGAAGAAAAATATGGAAATTTTATGTGAAACTTTTGTATATGTATGTAAGTATGTTTTATCAATTATCTACTATATGTGAAAAGAAAATCTTGAATAAACGTTGTTATATAGTGAGTTGTAATAATTTAAGATGAAATAGTAAATGTTGAATCGCCAACAACTCTTAAATATTTTGAAATAAACATTTAATTTTTTTTTTTTATGGCTGGAAACTCAATGGGAGGCTAGGCCATCACGCGTTATATACATTTTTTTTTGTATATATCAGACATTACATAAGTGAAGAAAGAAAATTGCAATTGCCTTCGGTGCAAGGAATGAGTTAAATTTTGAACTATTTATAGAAGTAAAAATTTGAAATGTTGTTGTAAAAATTTTAAATATTTGGTAAATAAAATTCAATACAGTAATTGATTATTGTAAGTTGGGTATTAATTGGACATTTACATAAGTTTTCAGATTCTTATAAAAACGATATATAATACAATGTTCGAGTTATGTTACATCTGCGGGTGCAGCAGAGTTGGCAAGCCTTACAAGGTGTATGGAGTCAAGCAAGAGCCTTGGCGTCCTCCAATTTTGATTTTTGCTTGGAATTAAAAAAACGAGAATATCGCCGATATTTTCGATTTTTAAGTCATTGGTTAAATTTCAAATTTTTTTTTTGAAATAACTATTCTGTTGGAGATGTCCTAAGTACTTAAATAATATCTTACCATAATACCAAGTCTTCTATTCATACACAATCACTAAGAATCTGTCAAGATTCTTTCTTTCACACGATTACGACCTCTCCTCCAAGATTTTGAGACTCTAAGCCCTAAGCCGCCATCAACGAAGTATAGAAAGAGATTAAGGGCGATGAGAGGAGTGCAGAGAGAGGTTAAAGGCGATGAGAGGAGTACAGAGAGAGGTTAAAGGTGATGAGAGAAGTACAGAGAGAGGTTAAAGGCGATGAGAGGAGTACAGAGAGAGGTTAAAGGCAATGAGAGAAGTACAGAGAGAGAGAGAGCAATATATTGGGAAAGCTTCTACCAGCGATTTGGATCGCGAACGTATTGCGTTCTAGGTCGTGCGATCCGGATCTCAGTTCAGAAGCAAAGTGGGTGAATCGGGTAACTCTGGGAAAAACCCAGACCCAGGTCCCTCACCTATAAAAGGAATTTGCTTTTTGATCCTTTTAGTCCCTCAATTGGAGTTGAGACTAGGGTTTAGGGTTTGAGGGGGTAGTTTAGTAATTTTAGGACACAACAGTGGCAGAATATATAGTACGAGGGTGCTACATGCTGATCCAATTGTAATTTGTTGCTTACCCGAGACAGGTATAGCGTGCAACACCACCACCATGTACGGTCCAAGCTCCTACAGCAGTGCTGTGGCACAAGGGCAGAGCCACTCCCATGTAATGGACCGTTGCTCTCCTCTGGGTAAAATATCATGCTACTTTCACATTATGGGACGGACACGTATGAAGAGGAGTCTTTTGACTCTGTTCGATCACTTCCTTACTTGAATTTTGATTCTTTTAAATAATTCCTATTCTGGCTTTGTTGATGTTTTGTATTTTTTGAAGTCTTAGCAATTTATTAACCAAAGTTACTTTTGTCAGACCAAAATAAAGAAAAAACAAACCATAGTTGGACCTCTCAAAATAGACCAACAAATTAGGAGATCACAGAAATCTGTTGATTCTAAAAAACACACATCTAAGAAGAACCAAAAGGGGAAGTTGAATCATTATTAATAGGGCTAACTACAGTTTAGTCCCTGAAGTATGGTTTCGTCCTCGTTTCAGTCCCTGCCTTTCTGATTTAATCCCAAAAGTCCCTGAACTCACAATTTTTAGTCCAACCGGTCCATCTCCTCCATTTTCTCCGGTTGCTTGATGACGTGTCAGTCACTCCTTGCCAGCTCAGCGCCACGTAAGGCATCCATTGTGTAAAGTGACGAGAATACCCCTGCTTCAGTTTTTTCCAAAATTTCCTTCGTCTTCTTTCTTATCTACTGTTCTCCTTCTTCCTCTTCTCCACTCCCATGCCTGCCCATCGACTCCTACAGTTCACCATTTCCATAATAACACAAATCAAATCCATTTTCCATAGCAAAAACTACAAAGAAACAGAACTTCAATCCAATTATCAACGAAGAGTTCAATCTTAATAGCATATGCAGAACTTCAATCCAATTCCAAACCCCACCACCACCACTAGACCAAGACCAAGAAGGTTCGATCAAAACCACATCCAGACAGAATTCCAGTTCCCGGAAGAAAAAAAGAGCCGTCGGATTAAGAATCGGTTACGCCAGAGATGCCAACGCTCACTCTCTCTCTTTCGACGCCGATGACGTCATCATCGCCGACGGAACCGATTCGCTTCCCGAACCTAGCCCTTCTTCTGTATCAGTCTTAAACAGTTCTATTGAGACTTCAGTGGAGGATGACAAGAGAGAGAAATAATCTCTTTGTAAGAAAAAGGAAACTCTTACGGACGAACTGGAGAAACTTCTTGCTTCGATCGTCACCACCAATCAAAACCCTGAAAAATCCAAATCACCAAAACTCACAAATTAAACACAAAACCCAGAAAAATTGAACAAACCCCAAAACTGAGGTCAACGCCCAAGAAGGCAGCGACCTCGTTCTCCACAGCGACTCCGGCTCCGACCTTGTTCTACACCCACTTTGTACCAACACCCCTCCGACCCTTTCACGCCCAGAAGCCACCGGAGCCGCTCCTCTGCTAGATCACTCCGATCTCAACTTCGCCGTCGCCGAAAAGCCCAAGGTCCCTCTGCATATGCTATTAAGAGTTGAAGACCTTTGAATTTAGAGTAGATGGAGATTTGCCATCGGTTCCATCTCCAAGGTCCCTCTGCATATGCTATTAAGAGTGGAGAAGAGGAAGAAGGAGAACAGTAGATAAGAAAGAAGGCGGAGGAAATTTTGGAAAAAACTGAAGCACGGGTATTCTCGTCACTTTACACAATGGATGCCTTACGTGGCGCTGAGCTGGCAAGGAGTGACTGACACGTCATCAAGCAACCGGAGAAAATGGAGGAGATGGACCCGTTGGACTAAAAATTGTGAGTTCAGGGACTTTTGGGATTAAATCAGAAAGGCAGGGACTGAAACGAGGACGAAGCCATACTTCAGGGGCTAAACAGTAGTTAGCCCTTATTAATATATGGCTTTGTTAGGACGCAAAAGCCATTCAGGGGGGTGTATTCATTTAAGAGTCTACAAAAAAATTTTGTATTTTGAAAGTCTATGGGTATTCAATTGAGATTTTAAACAATTCTTTAAAATCTTGATGTATTCAATTAAGATTTAAAATTATCCATTCAAATCTGCAGATATTCAAAAGTATACGGATTTTTAAGGATTTCATTAAATGCTGGATTTTGAATGATTTTATAGTGCTTTTTATACATATCAAAACTCAAAAACAATCCAACCACTTCCCAAGAGATTTTGATGGATTCTTTCTCACTCAAAAAATGAAGAAGCTCTTCACCAAAAAAAGAAAGAAAGAAGAAGCAGCTCTCAATAGGTGACACTCATCTATTTTGTCTTAGACCTATCTTCCCACTATCCTCCTCTGCCTCTGCTTTCATCTAATAATTTTTTTTTTTAATTTTTATCACTATAGCTTTGGAAGCCTTAATCCTTCTAGCTAATTAAGCTCACTTTCAATGGTATTGTTAAGATGATACACACACACATGTTTCTGTTTTTTTTTTTTTTTGAATCAAGCTAGAAGCAGCGTGCCATATATCCATCTAAAGCCAGAATAGGCCGTTACATACACACATTTTCTTTTGTAAATTAGATATGAAATAAATCATGTCATTAGTTTACACTACTAGAAATCTGTTCATTTACATCACCACTATTAAATCGGTCGGAATTGCCCGCGATGTAAAAAAAACATATAAACATCGGCTTATGAAATATCGATTTCTATTGTGGTTATAAACATCGGTCGTTAAATTAACCGATGTGTAAACTTTCGTTCAAAAATTTTGAAAAAAACACGGAGGGACTAAGTTAAAAAGTTTGAGAAACGCGGGGTCCAAAATTTTAATTCCTCCAACACTTAGTCATTTTGTCTGAAACTTTCGAACCCTAATTGATAAACTCTCACTGCCTCCTTCTTCGCGTTCCCGACCTCAGCTCCTTCTCCAATTAACCTGACCCGCGCCCCCGACCACAGCTCCTTCTCCGACCTGACCCGGGGCCCCGACCTCAGCTCAGAGCCTGGAGCTCGTTCTTCGTCCTGACCTCGAGCTCATTCTCCGACCTAAGCCACCTCAAGCCTTTTCTCCGACCACCACCAGCGTATGTTCTCTCTCTTCTCTCCACCACCATTACTGATTTTGTCTCTCTTCTAATATGACACTGCTCCGGTGAGCCCGCTGTTAAACAGGTCCGGTTTCGAATTTGATTTCTTCTAGTTGAGGGATTCAAGTTGATTTTGCTTCCGCCCGAAACCCTATTCAACTCTTCCCGTGATTTGGTAATTTCTTTCCGATTGGCAAATCTCTCTTTTCTAACTTTGTTTCCGACTTTCCAGGTTGCCCAAGCGAAGAAGCCCATCATTGCTCCTCCTCCCAAAAGCCAGTGTGAGTCAATTTGCCTCATTCCTATTTGAATTTTGAATTTGGATTTGTTTTATATTTATTGTTGCTTCAATCCAGTTTTCTACTTTTCATATCCCTCAGATCCAATTCCTCTTCTTTTCGATTTTGACCTAACTTTTTTGGTTTTCTGAAATTTTTATTTTTTAGGGATTTTGATTTATGATGCGATTGCTTTTAAAATTGTTGCAATATGGGGACCAAGAGGAATTTCAGCACTGCGATTCTCGAACAGAAGAAGGCAGTAAATCTCCTTGTCGTCGATGAAGCCATCAACGATGACAACTCCGTCGTCACTGTCCACCCTGAGACCATGGAGAAGCTCTAGCTAGCTCTTTAGGGGCGACACAATCCTCATCAAGGTGCGATTTTGATGTGTTTTTGTTGGTTTATTTGGAATATTGTTGAAGAAAATTGATGGAATTTTGCTTAATTAGGTTTTGGGTAGTGAGTGAAGGATGGATTTATAGTTGGGTTGATGGGTTTTAGGTGTTTTGTTTGAGATCTGGTGACTGGGTGTATTTGGGTGTCCGGAAGTTGGGATTTTCTGCTGGCTCTGAACCCCTGTACTATTTTTTAATTGTCTTAATCACCTTGTTTAAGTTGCACTCTTGTGATTCCTAATTCTGACATTGCATTGGATGATAGAAAGATAGGGTGGACGGTCATTAATGCTAAAATGTGAATTATGCAGGATGTCTCAAAGAGTGTGACAAAACTTGCCGTGAGAGAATCCCGAGCTCAGGATTTGAGGAATGAAATTCTCACCTCTAAAAAGTGACAAGGTTCTGAGCAAGAAGCCCCCTACTCCTCACCTGCGAGTTGTGGCTGATTATCTGTTGGATGCAACAACTAAAGAAGCCAACAAGAGAGTTAAGCTTGCGAGAGCTGCAATGGGTAACAACAACCCTGGTTGCCGTGGATTCAAGAAAGATAAGGACCGCCTTAAGTCTCTCAGTGCTCAGGTATACTTTAGCTTCCTTTTTGTACTTATTTCTTCATGATTATACTTCATGTTGGTAGGCAGAGACCAGAAGTTGCTAATTGATTTGTTATAATCTAATGCTAGGGACCCAAGAAAGGAAGATGGGAAAGAAAAGATGGCAGTGACAACCATAAGCAAAAAAGGCAAAAGACTTAATTTATCTATTTATCTCATCCATGTGTTGTATAGACAGAGGGTTTATTAGCCACCTCCCAATTTGTTTCAATCCTTAGTGTTGGTATTTGGCTTTAAAGTAGCTCATGTATCATTCATTGATTAACTACAGAAACAAAGGTGAGATACAAAACAATGAGACAGAAATGATCATATAATCATCCTCATGTGGACGGACTACTTGCGTCAAATGGTGGCGGCAAGCAGAGAAGATTGGTATGTTAGTTGTATGATACTCATTTTTAGCTATTCAGTTTCTGTTCTTGTATTTTACAAATCATGGTAATGAATTTATAGAAAGAATTTTTAGATACTCCGATCGTTTTTTTTTTTCTGGCATTCACTTCTGGTCAGGATTTGTATTCAGGCACCACGAATCATAGACTAATTGGACTGTTTGTTTATGACTGGATGTTTTATCCTCTGGTTCAACAGTTCTAGTACTTGTGTCCCTTGGTTCAATTTCTACTAGTATATGCTATAACTTTCTAGTCACTAGCATTGTTTATAAACCCCAAGTCCTGGTTTTGCCTCATTAAATTTATATGTTGCAGAAATTAAAGGCTAGAATTTTCTTTAAAAGAATTATTGGCACTGTTGTGCGATCTATGCAAGCGGATCAAAAGGAGCAAGGTTGGTATCTTTATGTTTTTCCTTAGAATAGAATACGTACTGCATATCTTTCTTGTAGAATTTGATCGTTTCTAATTTTTATACTTTTATAGCCAAGTTACTTGCATGCATCTAAAACAATCAAAATATGTTGTCGTATTATTAAGTTTTCAGAGGATCATCATTATTTCTTTTCTATATAATGAATTTCCATAGTTGTTTTATTCAGTTTATCTCCCTGATACTCTCTCTCTCTCTCTATATATATATATATATATATATATATATATATATATATATATATATATATATATATATATATTATATATATATATACTCTGTCTTCAACTGTTTCTTTGAGCTGATGGATAGTAAAGATAATACTAGAGTGCAGAACAAGATAGAAACTAATTAAAATGCCCTTTACAATATCATTTTGTGTTGCTAATATATATCACTAGTCACTGCACCATCAAACTGTTCAATCTGAGAAAGGGGTTAATGGAGACTTTAATTTTAGGAGTGGGCAGACTAGTATAACAAGACTTAATTAAGTGATGACATCATTTTTCTGCCCTTACGTATCTAGATTTTCACTGTATTATGAAAGTTGGATTTATTTTACAGTTTGCCGTGTCTACTATGCCTAAGATGTATGCGGGACACATGTATACCTGATAAGAAGATGCTTAAAGATCCAAGGAGGCTGTATGCACCTGGCCGTCTCTATCATATTGTTGAGAGAAAGCCTTGCAGGTGTTGTTCCTTTGAAATAAACGTTGGCAAATATCTGCTTGATTAAATCCAGAAACTTAGATTTCAATTCATAAGAACAAGATTCCATTGCTGTTCTCGCACCTGTCATTATATAGTGTCTGTATATTCAGTTGTAACCTAACATATAGTATTATAAATGCATTTCTATTAGGGATGTTATACAATGCCACTCGTGTCAGTGGGATAGATTTAAAGTATATGATAATAAGGCTTTTGCCTTTAGCAATGGTTCTCAGTGCTGCTATGCTATGCTTTGAATGCCTCTTTTTTCTTTTTTGGTTTTGCTTGATATTTGTCTGAGGGTTTGTAAATGTTTATTTTGCTTGAACTTGACAGATCAAAGTTTCAAACTTTGCACTTATTAGTGCATTTATGACGGAGTTGGAAGCTGAACACCTGTTATCCAGGTTTATATGTGATCCTTTTATTGGAAATTCTACATGATTTTCAGATTATTTGAGTACTTATTTTATCAAGTGTTGCTGGACAGATTTCAGTCTAGATTGTGTTCAGATGCTCATCAATAATATCTACATTTGTAGGATTTTGATGTATGCTGCAGATAAGTGACACATGACCTTGTTTCTGCAATTTGTATGCAGAACGTTAGAGTCAACTAGCTGTCAGTCTGCTGATCAGGTGGAAGCAACATTAGTTAACAAAGGAGTCAGAGTAATATCCGAAGAATCAACCTGTTGGTGTTGTGCTTGTGCGGGCGTGGCTGGCCAGAGATAGCTAATACATGGGAACCCTTGGAGAATCTCCAATCTGTCTCTGATGTTATAGAAGCATTTGAAAAAAGGTATTATTTTGTTTCTGTTTCTGTTTTACGTTCCAGTTACTTCCAAGTCTTTATATTGCCAGTGTTGGCCTCTATAGATAGTCCATAGGGTTTCCACACTAATTATCTTCATTAGCTTGTTTACCCAATCACTGTGCCTTATGTGTTGCATGTTTATATATTTCTAGTGGGCGGTAAAGACGCGGAAATCATATAGCCAAAATCAAATTGACGAGGTGTGCATTGAAGTGGCTGATTATATACAGAGTTTGATGTAGGACTGTGACTGCCAAGATGTTTTTTGAGTAAGGCTAGCTAGTTTTGGCTTTGAAGCAAACCTTGGTGTGGAACTTTTGTACATTGTTGCTCATATGTTTCCAAGCTAGCTTTTGTAAGTTTAGGGGTTTATTTTCTGAATTATGTTGAATCATGAATTTGGAAAGAAAATTAATGGAAAGCCCCTAATTTTGGATGATGAGAAATGCACTTTTTTTCCCAGCAATAGCTAAATGCAAACTTTTCACATCATGCTTGTCAAAATGAAGTGAAGTATATTAAAGCATAATAAAACAGTAATGCCAAGGAAAACGAAGTCAGTTGAGAGATTAGAAATCAGTATCAAAAATGAAATCGATGTCCTATGATTATCAATATATCGAATTGTAACTCAAAACCGATGTAATCAAAACTACTGCACATCGATTTCTAATCACCAAACCGTAATCTATTATGAACATACAAATCACCTACAATGGAGCAAACCGATGTGTGGTCAAAAGGTGAACATCGGTTTTACGAACAAACAATACTCATGGGAACTGATGTCTACAAGTGTACTGGACATCACTTCTGGAATAGAAATCGATGCAAATGTTCAAGTAGGTATTGTTCGACATATACTTTTTTAAGCATAAAATGTGAAAATATGAAGAATTAGACATACCTAACATACAAAAATATGATGATTATAACGATTATACATCGATTTGTTTTTTAGAATCGATGTTGGTTGTTGTCTGGGACATCGGTTGAAAACGCGCTTATACTGATGTCTATACTTTTCTCTACACCCACTAAGACATCGGTCGAAAATTAGTTTAACATCGGTCCAGAACCGATGTCTATGAACAAAATTCTAGTAGTGTTACTACTTTACTTTTTGTGTCGCGTACATGCATTTTGGTTGATTAGTTTTCTCTTATTATTCATAAATCATTATACAGAACATAAAGAATGGTAGATTGTCATATATATATATATATATATATATATATATATATATATATATATATATTATAGTTGGATCCATACATCCATTGCTTTTAAAGAAGAAGGAAAAAAAAAATTAACCTACCAAAAACATCATAAAGACTTGTAAAATCTAAACAAATACCAGTAAATCAATCCATTAGAATCAATCAGAGTCCATATAGAATTTAAACAATCCGTGGATTAAGTAAATTCATGGATTATAAAAACTCAAACAAAATCTTTTAAAATCTGAATTGAATACACCCCCCTCAATAAACATGTACCCTATTTGCTAGGTGGCCTTCCTATAGTTCAATTTTATGGCAGTTCTTCAGTTAGAGCAATACCAAAGACAGCAAGAATACCTAGAAGTAAACAATTTCGTGAAAATTCCACCTATATAAATCCGTTGAAAACCCTGAACTCAATTAAAATTCCCCGAATGCCGTTTCCATACAACTTATGCAAGTTCTTGTCACCGGAGAATAAGTGGGAGATGTCTATTGATCACTTATCTTGAAGCCCTTCAAAGTTTAAATATCGATCATACATCGGATAACATAAAATGGTTTAGTATTTGTTCGCAACATAAAATAATTAAAAGCTTTGATGGCTTAAATATTATCGGGGTAAATGTCTCCCAAATTATTAAAAGAGTTTTTGACTTTTGGTGACATCTTTGTAGAGATTCCTTATCTATTTATTTCTTGGTTTTATTTTACCGTGTGCAACACGTAGTGTGATTACTAACTCAAAAATAACTCCTACCCACGGTAGAGACCTCTTTAAGGAGGATGGATATGAACAAGAACAACACCAGAGAATATCACTCTCTCGAGGAAAATTCATTAGTATGGGTTTTTCCAACCCAACAGTCATGCTCCTTAAAATTGACCCCAACACCAAAACGTCCCAATGCACGTATTTCTTTGAATTTCACTCATGCACCCTGGATCATGCTGACTTGTCCTGAATGGAATCCCCTAAACAAACCCAAACCCACACACAGCAAAAACCGTAGCAAAATTCCCAGCAAGGCGGTCATTAGACCAAATGACGAAAATACCCCTTAACGGAATTGCTTGTCCCCTTGTGAGGGCCAGTTGGCGAATTGGAGCCGACGACGGTCACGAGCATATGCTTTACATTTACAGGTGAGCCAACTATCCCCTGCAAACGAGTGTCTCTGCCGATCCCTCCATCGCTCAATCTACGGTCTTGATTTCAAATTGGAAATCAATTTCGAATCAGAGCGATGATAAAAAAGCAGCGGATTATTTCTCCGGGTAAAAGAATTTGGTAGCCAATTTTCAAAATATAAATAGCAGCAGCACCCAATACTCTTCACTCTTTCACTCTGACTCTCTCTCGCTCGTTCCCTCCATGGTCTCGCTCTCTCCCACAAGCCAATAGAGCGAGACTCTTCGTTTTCGATCGCTCTCGTTCTCAGAAACCCTAGCCGGAGCCCGTCCCCGAACTCCGACGGTACGATTTCTCACCTAAATCCTCCGCTCTAGCTCGGCATTTCGGTATTCTGTTCATGCTTTGCTGCGTGCTTGGTTTCGTGTTAGAATCGAATTAGGGATTTTGTTTGCACTGTTCTTACTGCTAACTTGCTCAAACAAGGCTCTCACTGCAATGCTTGGTTTCGTGAGATTTTACTCCATTTAAGAAGACTATTTACATTGCTTTGCATGGTTAGCCTTATATATTTGGAACAAGTTGGAAAATTTTCTAATCAATCAAGAGTGCTTCTGTGATAGCAAGATGGTCTTACAACATCTGTAGTCTAACGGCATAAGAACGCATTTTTGGTGAATGACTTAATGATTTATTAGGAAATTTGTGGTAAATTTGTTTCCTGTGGTTAAATTTGGTAGATTTTGTGCTTATGTTCATATTTTACATTTGGAACTATGGTATATATGGTATGCTTAAGATGGATATGACGTGTTTAAAATCCTGAGATTTTACTCCATTTAAGAAAAACAATTTACATCGCTTTGCTTGGTTGGTTAGCTTTATACATTTAGGAAAAGTGAGAAAATTTTCTAATCAATCAAGAGTACTCCTGTGATATCAAGATTGGTGAATGACTCAATAAGTTAGTACGAAATGTAAACTGCATGAATCATGATCATTTCACAATCTTAGTATATGCAAAAGTCCTGCTGATTCTGTATGATTTCCCTTCCAAAGTATCTTCATTTTTTCTTTCATTAATGGCTTGCAGATCATAAAGGATGGTGGATGTAGCTAGTGCTGGTGCTGGGAAGGCAGGCGGGGAACCAGATTTGATCCCACCACCTCCTCCAACCATTCCGCCCAATGTGAAGCCAGAAGTCCTGAGTTCTCCCAAGTATTCTATTATGAGTAGGCGTGGTACTGGAACAACTGGGAGACGCATACAATTGCTCGCAAACCACTTCAAAGTCACTGTGAAAGCTCCAGATGCTGTGTTCTACCAGTATTCTGTATGTCTACCTCCTGTGATTCTTTTGCTGTGGAGTTTAATGTGTTCAGTACCAATTTCTTAATGGCATGCTATTTGCAGGTTCATATTACTTCTGAAGACAAGAGGGCCGTTGAAGGCAAGGGAATTGGCAGAAAACTGGTTGACAGGCTCTATCAAACATATTCTTCTGAACTTGCTGGTAAGAAGTTTGCGTATGATGGAGAGAAAGCTCTGTATACAGTTGGTCCTCTGCCACAGAACAAGCTTGAGTTTACAGTTGTGCTGGAGGAGACATTTGCAAAGAGGTATATCCTACTATTGTTCTCTTTTTTGTGTTCTTGCTTTAAAGATTCCTCTTTATAGTCTCTTATACAAGAATCCATATATTTTCTCAACTGGGATTGTTCTCTTCTTTTGTGTTAGTGAAAGTGGGAGTCCCAGTGAAGTGGCTGAAAAACGGTCAAGACGATCTCTTCAGTCAAAAACTTTTACCGTAGAGTTAAGTTATGCTGCCAAAATACCTCTGAAGTCAATTGCTCTTGCCCTCAAAGGAGCTGATGTCGACAATACTCAGGATGCATTGAGAGTGCTTGATATTATTCTACGGCAGCAAGCAGCTAACATGTACCCCTCTCTTCTCTCTCACATATGTATTGACTGCATTATGGTTTTCAGCTGTACTCATATTACTCTGAGCTCTTACTTTCTTTAACTGTGACCAAAATCATGCGCAGGGGATGCCTTCTGGTACGACAGTCATTCTTTCATGATGACTCCAGGAACTTTACTGATGTTGGGGCAGGTGTGATTGGTGTTCGGGGATTTCATTCCAGTTTCCGTCCAACTCAGGGTGGTTTGTCCTTGAATATGGGTACGAGATTTTGTTGTATTCATAATCTCTAAAACTGACTACAACTTTTGTCACTTGTTTTGTTAATAGTTATGCTTCCCTTTCTTGTGTAGATGTATCTACAACAATGATCATGACTCCTGGACCGGTAATAGATTTTCTGATTGCCAACCAGGGTGTGCGAGAACCCCGCAACATTGACTGGGTCAAGGTAAAACAAAAAATGCTTAGTCTTTTCCTTAAGGTTCAGATTTTAGCAAAGTTTAGTCTCTTAAAAAATCAATTTCCTGGTAACTTACAGGCCAAGAGAATGCTGAAAAACATGAGGATTAAGACGAGACACCGTAACATGGAATTTAAAATAATAGGCATCAGTGAGAAGCCCTGCAATCTGCAATAGTAAGTCCTAGTTTCCCTTGAAATAGTTTGCCTCCTGATTGATTTCCTGGTTTTGCCACCTCAAAAGTTTCTAATTTATTTTTTCTTTCCTCTAGCTTTCCTATGAAGTTAAAGCCTGGTGATGGTGCAAGTGAAGGGGAGACTGCAGAGGTTACTGTGTTTGAGTATTTCACCAAACACTGTGGCATTGAACTCACTTACTCTGCATACCTGCCATGCCTTGATGTTGGCAAACCAAAAAGGCCCAACTATCTGCCTCTGGAGGTCTGCAAATTCCTTGTTCTTATTATATACTCCTTTTATTAGTCTATATATCTGGAAATCTTGTCTTTAAGATTCTGATATGTTGTACCCTCCTTTCACCATGCTGTGTTTAGCTCTGTGCGCTTGTTTCATTACAACGGTATACGAAAGCATTATCTTCACAGCAGAGGGCATCCTTAGTTGAAAAATCAAGGCAGAAGCCTCAGGATAGAATACGAACTGTGACTGATGTAAGTTTGTCTTGGCACCAAATTGCTTCTGCATTTTTATTTTTCAGTTACATGCAATCTAATTTCTCATTTTGAATTCCAGGCTGTATGCAAATACCAGTATGATAGTGATCCTGTGCTTACTACATGTGGTATTTCTATAGAGAAGCAATTAACTCAGTTTGAAGGACGCGTTCTTGATACTCCGAAGGTAAAAAAAAAAATTGTTGCTTAGTATATGGGTGTCTGTAGAGAGAAAACGTATAAATAACATGTCCTCTTCACAGAATCTATCTGTCAGTCCTCTTTTTAATGCATTCCCTCTTTTGATGAACAGTTAAAGGTAGGTAACAGTGAGGATTGCACCCCTTTTAAGGGACGATGGAACTTCAACAACAAGGTATTGGTTAGCATTTAAAGTCATCTATCAGTTAGTCAAAGAGGTTCTACTCATTGTTCCCTTCCACACTAAGATTTAAATGTGTAGCTACTTGAGCTTAATGGTGCTCTTAATTCTCCATTCTTGTAGACACTTTTGAACCCCACTCGCATTGACCGCTGGATTGTTGTCAACTTCTCTGCACGCTGTGATACCAGCCATATCTCGAGGGAGCTTATCAACAGTGGGAGGAAAAAGGGCATTGTAGGTTACACCCTATTTGGATTTTAATTTTAATTGTCTGGAATGCACTGATTCTGATATCTCTCTCTCTCTCTCTCTGTGCAGCTTATTGAGCGTCCCTATACGCTGCTTGAGGAAGAACCACAGTCTAGAAGACAAAGTCCTGTTCTAAGAGTTGAAAAGATGTTTGAACAAATTCAAACTAAGCTTCCAAGTCCACCTGACTTCATTCTTTGTGTTTTACCAGAGAGGAAAAATTCTGATATTTATGGTACGGTTTTGTTTTTTACAGTGGAATCCCAACTATCCATTGATATGATCATATAATCACTTTATGAGATTCTACGTGGTACAGGGCCTTGGAAGAAAAAGAGTCTCAGTGATTTCGGTATTGTCACACAATGCATTTCCCCTTCCAAGATTAATGATCAGTACCTTACCAATGTGCTACTGAAAATCAATTCTAAGGCAAGAACTAAATCTTGATATCTATATCTCTACTTTGTCTAATTTGTGGACACTATTGATTTGTTCTATCTGTTTACCTTCATAGCTTGGAGGAATAAATTCTTTGTTGGCGCTAGAGCATTCCTCATGTGTCCCTTTGATAAAAGATACTCCTACGATGATTTTGGGGATGGATGTATCTCATGGGTCTCCTGGTCGATCAGACATTCCTTCTGTTGCTGCGGTAATAACAAAGCTAGTTTCTTTCAATATTTATTACCTACCGATTGTTGCTTGCTAGTAATGTCAATTTTTTTGGAGCATACAGGTTGTAGGCTCTCGAAGTTGGCCACTTATTTCAAGGTACAGAGCAGCTGTTAGAACACAATCTCCTAAGGTGGAAATGATTGATGCTCTTTACAAGCCACTGGCAAATGGAAAAGATGATGGTATTATCAGGTATTGAAACAAAAAATTTGATAATCTGTACCTGTTGACTATGCTTAGACATATAGACTGTGTTAACACTGAAGAAATGTCCAATATGGACCCATTAAGAGTATTCAGAAGTCTCCACAGCCCAATCTATCACTTGGAAGTTTTGCCATTTTTTTTTTTTTGTGGACCGAAAGTTGTGGGTTTAGATGCTTGTAAACTTTAAATGTGACCCAATTGCATATTTGATACATCGTGATGTTATTAAATGAAAAAGAAAAGTTTGAGAAGTTCATTTATTTGAAAAAATACTAATTCCAGTATACTGGTTAATGCTTGAACTTGTTGCAGGGAACTGCTTGTCGACTTCTATAAGACAAGCGGTGGACGTAAACCAACTCAGATTATTGTCTTCAGGTATCACAAGATTTTGTTGGCAATATAATTTTTGTTTGTTGGTAATTGAAAATAATGCCCATGATCAAGTTTTGGTCTCTCAAAAGAGAAACCATTTAAAGGGAAATTTGAAACATCCATGATCTTGCAGTAGCTTCATATTAGCATTTAAATCACTGAAAATATTTGTGACAATTTGTCATTTTAAAATTTTCTGGAATTTTGTTTGCTGTCTTGGGGGGATTGTACGTTTGAAGTAACTTATAATACTGCATAACAGTAATAGAGCATCACTGTACACATGTAGTTAATTCATTTTACAGTGTAAAATTGTCATTTGAAGCAATTAAGTAGCTACTTGTCAAGTTGGCCGTAATTCATCACCAGTGGTAATTTGATTTGAGGGAACTTGGCATTCCCCCCTCCCTTGACCCTAGAGGGTTAGTTTGTCCTATTACATGTATGGAAAGCTATAGATATTGAATGAAACTGGTTCCTGAAGGGTCTCTTCTGTTGCCCAATGGGCAGTGAAATCAGATATCTTTTAAGCTCAAGGAGGTGTCTGGCATACTTGTCCTGTTTTATCTGACTTTTAAGTAGGAATGTTATTGGTTGCATGATTTATGCCTGTAAAGTCTTCTAGGAGCTTATTATTCAAATTTGAAATTTTTTATATTTGCTCAGTTTCCTTTTCCTTAGGATCTGGTTTACTTTTAAATTCTTGAAGCTCAATGAGAAGGTATTTGTTTGAATCATTGCATCAAAAAAAAATTTGGTGTTTCTGCACTTCATTTGGTATTTGTAAAGATTTTGTCTTTTTCTAATATCTATAGTTGTTTTTTATTTATTATCTATTTCAGGGATGGAGTAAGTGAATCACAGTTTAATCAAGTCCTGAACATTGAGCTGGATCAAATCGTAAAGGTATGTCCTGCAATTCAGTGTTTTGCAGTGCCTTGAATTAAATCTTTGATTCTAATGATGGTTACTGACTCAAAGAGTCATCCCTGCAAATAATTCACCAATTAAATATATGGCGCCCTTAAATATACTTGAACCAAGTAAAGCCTTTTATCGAAAATGTCCAAAATAACTATATTTCATTGTTAATCTGTTGTATCTGATGAACTCTGGCTTGGCCCTTGAGACCTGCTGTCAGAGGTATGGAATTTGTTCTTTTTCTCAACATTGAAATAGTAAATTTTTATTATGACAGGCTTACCAGCACCTAGGGGAGGCTAATATTCCAAAGTTTACTGTGATTGTGGCTCAGAAGAATCATCACACAAAGCTATTCCAAACTAATTCCCCTGATAATGTTCCACCAGGTCTTCTACTTTCTGTGTTTTCGATTCAGTTCTTTTATCATCTATCCAGTTTTCCTGATCTCTCCTATTTCTCTCTCCAGGGACTGTTGTTGACACCAAAATTGTGCATCCAAGGAATTATGATTTCTACATGTGTGCTCAGGCAGGCATGATTGTAAGTCCTTCCTTCCCCAACCTTCTAGAAAGTTACTTATGAGTACCTATGCTGTAGCTACAGAATTCTGCACTGTATACTGTTTTAAAAATCAAATCAGAAAGGACTCTGCTTAATGCCAACTGTTGGTTGAAAGTTGGTATCCTGGAAAAGATTATTTATTTACATATTTATCTTTTGTTTGCCCATTCTGAAGTTTCTGATGTCCCTTTTAACTATTAATCCTAATCTTTTGCTTTGCTTTCTTTAAACAGGGAACTTCCAGGCCAGCTCACTATCATGTCTTGCTTGATGAGATTGGCTTTTCCCCTGATGACTTGCAAAACCTGATCCACTCCCTTTCTTATGTGTAAGTGCTTAATTCTCTGTCACTTTACTTATGACTTAGTTCGACTAACCTTTCAATTGATCATCTAAATGTTCTTTTACGTATTTCAGGTACCAGAGGAGTACAACTGCAATCTCTATTGGTAAGCTTTTAAATCCTTTAATCTTTTCTTTTTCATACTCTTCCTGTTTTACCAGTAAAGCCTTTGCTTCCATCTCACCAACTTCTACAACCATTTTCCAGTGGCGCCCATATGCTATGCGCACCTTGCTGCAGCACAAGTGGGGCAGTTCATGAAGTTTGAAGATCTCTCGGACACCTCGTCGGGGAAGGGCAGTGTCACTTCATCAGAGAGCATCCCAGTTCAAGAGCTTCCCAGGCTTCATGAGAAGGTCCAGGGCTCCATGTTCTTCTGCTGACGTCTCCCAGCTTCTAATTGCTAGCTCTCTTTGTGAATATGGCTAGTGCTATCAGCTTTTTGACTCTCTACATATACCCTTGGCGGTATAGGAATAATAATCTAATGTAGGAATGACAACCCCCAGCTTTGCTTATATGTGGGGTAGAAAGAGATATAGGAATACATAATAGATTGGCAAACCTCTTGGTCATGCTGCGGACAAATTTTGAGGCTTTTACATGTCCCAGCGGACTCTTGAGGTATGCTGGTCTCAACATTTATCAGTCTCCCTTGTTCTGGGTATGACAAGGACTTGCTTAAGTTGTATGGAACCCTAATTGCCGTCATTTCGGGAATTTTGACCAAGTTTAGGGTTTTCGACAGATTTACGAAGATGGAATTTTCTTGAAATTGTTTACTTCCATGAAATTGAACTATAGGAAGGCCGCTACCGGCAAATAAGGTATATGTTTGTTGTATGGATCTTGCATCCTAACAAATAAGCCATACAACAAAAACGAAGAGCCTGAATTTGAAACTGGTACATGTTTGTTGCTATTTGCACCCGCGGTATTTTGGTAGTCTGGATTCTGGAACCAACTGACGGTGGACCACGTGATGTATCTGTTTATTACAAGTTACAGCTATGAGTGCTCGAAATCTTATGGGTGGCTGAAATCCTAAGCATCTGTTTAAGTGTTCAACCCTGAAGCCTACCTCCTTGACATTTTCATCTATTTAGATTGGAAGCGAACTATAATTTATCCAATTCTTATGCCAATTAATGAATTAAGATTATTTTTTTTCCCGAAGAATGACCGAATCCGGTTAAGTTGGATGGGTAGACACTCACACGTACAAAAAGTTTATTGGGAGATGTGACGCCAATCCGCTTACTCATTCCCACTTACTCATTTTAATATTGGCTCGTGTGAAATCAATTAATTTTTTAATTTATTTTAACGAAAGACGCATTTAATGAATGATTCTTTTTAGTGATTTCTAAAGATTCTGTCTTGTCATCATAGGCTTGATCTATAGCCGTCAAGTTCATTTTTTTTTTTTTTTTTTGCAATACATCTAAACATCACCGACCCATAGCCGTCAAGTTCATTGAACACACTTCGTTTTTAAATTCAAAATCTACTTTAACGACTGGCATTGTCATTGTTATATTTAACTCACAGAATACATTTCACTCTCATCCTAATTCTAAATATTTTCAACATTGAATCAACTCATTTCTCTAATAGCAGGCATAGTCATTGAACAAAGTTCTTTGCACTACAAAATTCAGTGTTTCCATACAATTATCAGAAAACTGAGTCAACTCATTCGGGTAAACACAGAAGAGGAGGAGCAAACATTTTCCTCAGTGTTTTATCGTCGGGAACATAAAACCAAGGTATTTATTTTTCCATCTAGTCATTTTTTTTCCTTTACTAGAACCTGAATTGTTACTTTGATGCATGATAAAGGATTGAAAGTGCACGAAGTTTCTTTATCCAACTTTTTTGCCAGTTTTGTAAATATTGTTTGAAAGATGGCCAAAATCACGTTAAGTTGGATCGGTAGACACTCACACATATGAAAAGAACATGAGGATGTGACGTTAGTGTGTTCACTCATTCCAACACGATTTATAAATATTCTCGTGTGAATTTTTTTTTTGTACATTTTATCCACAGGCACATCAAGTGAAGGAATTTTTTCTTCTTTAATCTCAGAAAGATTTGTTGTTCCATAATAGACTCACTCAACTGGAATCAAATTTATGAACAAACTTTTTTTAAAATTCAAAATCTACTTTTACGACTGGCACTTCATTGAATGACTTTCTATTTTATTTTAATTTGTCATTTATATTCAACTCATAAATGTGTGTAATTCTCATCCTAGCTCTAAATATTTTTAACATGAAATCAACTCATTTCTAAATTGCCTTACTTTTTAACAAATTTTTTAGCACTTCAAAATTTAGTTGTTCTACATAACAAACACAATTTGAGTCTAACTCATTTGTGCAAACACAAAAGTGGATCAAAGATTTTCTTCGTGTATTTGTCTTCTTTTTTTGGTTTAAGTTCGTGTATTTCGTTTAGGAACAAGATTCTAAGGTATGATATTCTCATTCTCAAGTTACTTTTCAACAAAATAGGTTGTGTTGTTCCCCCAAATCGCGAACTATGTTTTCATTTGTCATGTGGGCTCTTCTTTTTAGGGCTGGGCTCGGTTCGGTACCAGAGCCGCAGGCCCAAAACCATGTACCGTACCGACAACGTTTGGTACATAAAATGGAGAACCACTACTAGCCACCAAAGTCGGTATACCAACTTATCGGTATACCGAGAGACTTGGTTGGTATCGGTTGGTTGGGCCTCCAACCGAGTTTATGATTGGGCCAAAATTCCAATGTGACCCATCTACAATTTTAAAAAGCCCAGACTAATAAGTAAATGAAAAAAATCAGAAAATTAAGTTTATAACTCTCATTCATGATACATCAACTTCATTGCATCATTTCATCACTTAATTGTTCATACTTCATACAAATTCAGAAATTCCAAGGAGTAGTTCATAAAATCACTTCACTGAAAGTTCATACAAATGTACAATAATCTGAATAACTAAACTGAAAGTTCTTAAGTTCATGTGAAGAAACTGCAATCTGCAGCAGTTGAACCAAAAATAGCAGTTGAACCAAAAATCTGCAATCTGCAATTTGCCAAACTGCAAACCTAGAATTAGTTAATCACCAAAACCTGAAAACCTAGAACATTACAAAATTGAGAGACCCTGCAGAGATCGACTCAGACAAAAAATAAAGTAATGGGTTCAGAACTCACACACAGTATATCCACTTGAAAGAGACCGATTCGATTTCACTTGAGATTAATGGCCACACTGCAACAGAGATCGATTCCACTTGAGATTCAACATCAGCAAGCAAGATGCAAAACAACAAAAACATTACAAAATAGAAATCAGTCAACTTAGAACATGAATTGAATGAATCCAAGAGCTTCTAACTAAAATTAAAACAAAAATTAACCAAAAGGAAAGACTCACCGGCCATAGACACGATTTGAATAACAGATTAACACTTTCTGTGTTTGATTCTTGGATAGTTTGGGCTTCGAAGGAGAGATCGAGTCAACGAGAGGACAGAGGTGGAGAGGGTTTGAGTCTGAGAGAGATTCGAGCCTTCGAGGGAGAGATCGAGTCAACGAGACTACGAGAGGTGGAGAGGGTTTGAGTCTAAGAGAGATTCCAGCCTTCGAGGGAGAGATCGATTCAACTGGAGAGGGTTTCTGGGTTTGAGGTGGAGACTGGAGAGGGTTTCTGGGTTTGAGTCTCAGAGAGATTCGAGCGGAGCCTTCGAGGCCTCGAGGGAGTGAGGCTGTGAGGGACTCAGACATTCAGTGAATGATGTTTCACCCTTAGGGTTTGGAAACTTTTAGTTTAATCCAACGGTTATAATTTAATATGTAATAAAACTATTAATAATCAACGGTTCAGATCAATAGATATAAAAAATACATAAATAATTAAATAATATATATTATATACGGTTCGGTACGGTATACCGTATTTTTCTAAAAATCAATACCAGTATCGTACCGTAATCTCTCTCTCGGTTCGGTATTACTGTACCGATAGTTCGGCTACCGAATTTGTCGGCTACCGAATTCTTTGGCTCGCTCGAAACCGGCTGGCTGGTTTGACTCGGCTGAAAATGCCAGCCCTACTTCTTTTGGCCTATTTGGTTTTACACAAAACCAAGGCTGGTTTGAAAAAAAATTAATGGAAATTTCAGAATGGGAAATCAAAATACAAAATAAGGAAGGTAACAGAGTCAAGAGGACTGGTCTTCATTCGTGTCCCTCCCATAATGGTGAAAGTTGAATGACCTATTACCCATAGGATAACAAAGAGCCGCAGAAAACAACAATAGAGCTATTCCCATTGCAGAAAACAACAAAGAGCCTACTTCTTTTGGCCTATTTGGTTTTACACAAAACCAAGGCTGGTTTGAAAAAAAATTAATGGAAATTTCAGAATGGGAAATCAAAATACAAAATAAGGAAGGTAACAGAGTCAAGAGGACTGGTCTTCATTCGTGTCCCTCCCATAATGGTGAAAGTTGAATGACCTATTACCCATAGGATAACAAAGAGCCGCAGAAAACAACAATAGAGCTATTCCCATTGCATAACAAAAAGAGAATAAGTGGTGGCTCTGCCTCTCTGCCACTGCAGGAGCTCGTACCGTGGTGGTGGCGTTGTTGCACCCAAAACAATACTCTGATCACCAACAAAGGGATCAGCAGCACACTCTGATCACGTACTATTCTGCCATTGCTACCTTTGTCTCATTTACCTCCCCAAAAATACCAAGCTGCCCATCAAACCCTATATCCTAGTCTTCATTGTACCCAGCGTTTCAAGTTTTCTCCTCTCAACGGTAAGTTTTAGATCAATAAAAGGGGTGTGGATAGGAAACTATTGGGTTCCATTTGCCCCACTTCTTATTGGTATTCAGAAATTCGTTTTTTTTTTTTGGCTACTTAGGGAGGGATCCAAGGCTAGCATTATATGTATCAGATTCTAATCTCTTTCTTATTTTCTATCTAACCTTTTCCATTGCATCTAATTTTGGCTTATTGGAGTAGATTGCCATTGTTTGGCTCTAACTTCTTTTGGACACATGGTTGCATATAGTTGATGTGTGCAGATTCATTAGTCATTGAATTTTTTTTTTTTTTTGATAGAGTATAGTTAACCACTTTTTTTTTTTCAGCTTCCTTTTCATTAGAAGAAGGACCAAAATTACATGGTTCAAAACAAAAATTTCAGCGTCGCTATTTAACAAAAACACAGGGACCAAAAGCACAATGATCTATTCTTTTGAAAAAAAAAAAAAAAAACTTTAAAGTCTTTGATACTTTAAAAGACAAAATAGAAGTTAATAAAGTTCACCATGTCATGAGATGATGAATGAATTAGATATAAGATGAAGATAGCAACATCATTGAAATTTTTTTACTCTTTCCAAAACACATTTAAGTCTTAACTTTGAAGGAAGAGAAATTTTTGGTCCTTGTATTTTGATGAAATTACATAGTGTGTTTGAAGCTATCGTGTAAATTATTGATGGGGTTTACTATAAGTAGCATCGCCCGTCACATCACCAGTTTTCTAATAACAGCCTCTTTCCCTCCATTATACCCAAACTGAAACAGAGAGCTTTTACAGAAAACCAAAACCAAACTCTCTCTCTCTCTTTCCCTTCAGTTCCCTTCTCTCTCCCTCATCTCAAAGCCCTCAAGAACCCTAGCCGAATCTCTGTTCTTGTTCGTTGACGGTACTGTTCTTTCTCAATCTTTGCTTTTCTAGCTCTGTATTCCTTTATTTTTTTTTTTCACTCATGCTTTGCTTGCTCTGTGTTCATGCCTCCTTAGCTTTGCTTTTTCTTTGGGTGAAATATGTGTGCAGCTTTGTTTGAAAAAATAGTATATTTGACACAAACTGTGTGACTAGTTTGTGGGTTTTAAGCTTGAAAACGTTTTCATATGTTTGAAAGCTCCTCACTTTATTCTGTTTTTGATGTTCTAAGGAAAAAAAGAATCTGATCTTTTTGATTATTGGTAGTCAAGATTTAATTTTTGAGTAGTTTGCCTGTCTCTCTTGTTAGATTTGGTGTGTTTGATAAAACTTGTGTGCCTAGTTTGTGGTTGTTGTGCTTGAGAATGTACTTTTTCTTTTGGATCAAAGCTTGAGAATGTACCTTTATGTGTTTGAAACCACTTTTTCGGTGTCCATTTACCAAAATTATTTACCCTTTTTCATATGTTTTCTCGGTTCTGTTTCATAATCCAAGAAAAAGCTCTGTTCTTTTTTGCACATTTTCCTTCTCTGTGCTCTTGCCTTGTTATCTTTGCTTGCAAGAGGCGTTTTTGTTTTTTATTGCTTGGATGAGGCTTAGACTGTAAATCTTTGCTTGCCACACCATTTCCTTATGCTAGTGTCTACATGTGTCTCTTTTGTCTTTCTTTCTTTGAGAAAATGGTGTATTTGATACAAAGTCTCTGAGTTACTTGCTTCTGTCTCATTATCCAAGAAAAAGATCTGATTTTTTTTGCTCGTTGTAGTTTTAGTTTGATGTTTGTGTAGTTTGATGCACATCGGTAGTTCAAATTTGATGTTTGAGCACTTCGCTTGTTTCTCTTGTTAGTTTTAAGTATGTATATATGATACCAAATGTGTGACTAGTTTGTGGTTGAGAATGTATATAACGTGTTTGAAAGTTTGAAAACTGTTTTTTACACCATATACCAAAACTACTCAGTCTGGTTTGTATGGTTTACCTATTCTGTTCTTAATTTCCAAGAGAAAAATTCTGATTGTGAATCTGATATGATGTTCGAGTTAGCTTGTTTGTTTTGTTGCTCTGTTCTTATACATTTAAATACTCAACTCCTACTGTGCTTGATTCTGGTGCTGTTTGGTTCTAATTGAAGAACTCCTTATGAGCCAAAATCTGAGCAGCTTTACCATTTACTGTGCATGGAAAGATCATTCATATGATCTAACTAAATAAAGCCTTGATCTTTATCAAATATTTCTGTCCTTTCTTACTTTCTTCTGGCTTTTGGTATGCAACTGTATATTTATTAGTCTATTTGCTTCTAAGTGGTTTCAATGAAGATGAAAATTAGTCATTGTTCACTATTGTGTAAATTATTGTATGATTTGTCTATTTGTGAAAATTAGTGTATTTGACTCTTGTATGATTTGGTGTGTTTGATAAAACATGTGTGGCTAGTTTGTGGTTGTTGTGCTTGAGAATGTACTTTTTTTTTTGGTTCAAAGCTTGAGAATGTACCTCATTTGTTTCAAACCAGTTTTCGGTCCATTTACCAAAATTATCTACCCTTTTCCATATGTTTTCTCGGTTCTGTTTCATAATCCAAGAAAAAGGTCTAGTTTTTTTTTTCCACGTGTGCCTCCTCTGTGCACTTGCCTTCTTATCTTTGCTTGCAAGAGGCCTTTTTTTTTATTGCTTGGATGAGGCTTAGACTGTAAATCTCTGCTTGCTATACCATTTCCTTATGCTAGTGTGTACATGTCTCTTGTCTTTTTTTCTTTGAGAAAATGGTATATTTGATACAAAGTTTGTGAGTTACTTGCTTCTGTCTCATAATCCAAGAAAAAGATCTGATTTTTTTTAGCTCATCGGTTAGTGTTAGTTTGATGTTTCAGTAGTTTGATGCACATTGGTAGTTCAAATTTGATGTTTGAGCACTTTGCTTGTTTCTCTTGCTAGTTTTAAGTATGTATATTTGATACCAAATGTGTGACTAGTTTTGGGTTTATGGTTGAGAATGATTATTTCAATATTGGACCTTGGACATATAATAGTTCCGAATAGAATCTCTTTAGAAAGAAGATATAACGTGTTTGAAAGTTTGTTTTGTGTTCATGCCTTCTTAGCTTTGCGTTTTCTGTGGGTGAAATATCAAATATGTGTGCAGCTCTGTCTTTTCACTATGAAAAAGTGGTATATTTGACACAAACTGTGTGACTAGTTTGTGGGTTTTAGGCTTGAAAACTTTTTCATATGTTTGAAAGCTCTTCACTTTGTTCTGTTCTTGATGTTGTAAGAAAAAAAAAAATTGATCTTTTTGACTATTGGGTAGTCAAGATTTAATTTTTGAGTAGTTTGCCTGTCTCTCTTGTTAGATTTGGTGTGTTTGATAAAAATGTGTGACTAGTGTGTGGTTGTTGTGCTTGAGAATGTACTTTTTCTTGTGGTTCAAAGCTTGAGAATGGACTTCATGTGTTTGAAACCAGTTTTCAGTCCATTTACCAAAATTATTTACCCTTTTTCATATGTTTTCTCGGTTCTGTTTCATAATCCAAGAAAAAGCTCTGTTCTTTTTTGCACATTTTCCTTCTCTGTGCTCTTGCCTTGTTATCTTTGCTTGCAAGAGGCGTTTTTTTTATTGCTTGGATGAGGCTTAGACTGTAAATCTTTGCTTGCCACACCATTTCCTTATGCTAGTGTCTACATGTGTCTCTTTTGTCTTTCTTTCTTTGAGAAGATGGTATATTTGATACAAAGTCTGTGAGTGACTTGCTTCTGTCTCATACTCCAAGAAAAAGATCTGATTTTTTTTGCTCATCGGTAGTTTTATTTGATGCACATTGGTAGTTTAAATTTGATGTTTGAGCACTTCACTTGTTTCTCTTGCTAGTTTTAAATATGGTATATTTGATACCAAATGTGTGACTAGTTTGTGGTTTATGGTTGAGAATGTATACAACGTGTTTGAAAGTTTGAAAACTGTTTTTACACCATTTACCAAAACTACTCACTCTGGTTTGTATGGTTTACCTATTCTGTTCTTAATTTCCAAGGGAAAAAATCTGATTGTGTATCTGATATGATGTTTAAGTTAACTTGTTTGTTTTCTTGCTCTGGTCTTATACATTGAAATACTCAACTCCTACTGTGCTTGATTCTGTTGCTGTTTGGTTCTAATTGAAGAACTCCTTATGAGCCAAAATCTGAGCAGCTTTACCATTTACTGTGCATGGAAAGTTCATTCGTATGATCTAACTAAATAAAGCCTTGATTTTTATCAAATATTTTTTTATCCTTTCTGACTTTCTGCTGCCTTTTGGTATGCAACTGTATATTTAGTAGTCTATTTGCTTCTAAGTGGTTTCAATGAAGATGAAAATTAGTCCATGGTTCACTTAACTGATACAAATCTTCATTATTATTGCCTGGTAGGTCATATTTTTCGAGATGGAGGATTTGCCTCCGCCACCTCCTATTGTACCACCGAATGTGAAGCCAGAAGTTGTGGCTCTGGCTCCTCCTAAGCACTCTATTATGGTTAGGCCACGTGGGAGTGGAACCACAGGGCGGCGCATACAATTGAGCACTAACCACTTCAAAGTTTCTGTGAAGAATCCAGATGCTGTGTTCTACCAGTACTCTGTATGACCTCATCCTATCTTTTTAATATGTTTACTCTTTTCCAGATGCAATGTTCTACCAGTACCAATGTCCTACTATTTTGCAGGTTCTGATAACTTATGAAGATAAGAGACCTGTTGAAGGCATGGGACTTGGGAGAAAGCTGGTGGATAAGCTCTATCAAACATACACTTCAGAGTTTGCTGGTAAAAAGTTTGCATATGATGGGGAGAAAGCTTTATACACAGTCGGTCCTCTCCCGCGAAACAAGCTTGAGTTCACAGTTGTTTTGGAGGAGTCATTTACAAAGAGGTAGTCAGAATGTCTTTCTAATGGTTCTTTATTTTCTTCCTGCTTTTGTTTTTATTCAATTTTTGTTGTCTAACATTCTTTCTTGTTATGTAGCAACAAAATTGGGAAGTCTGGTGAGACTGATAAAAGGATGAAGCACTGTTCCAATCGGTCGAAAACATTCAATGTAGAGATAAGTTATGCTGCCAAAATACCTCTCAAGTCAATTGCTCTTGCCCTTCAAGGAGCTGAAGTAGACAACACTCAGGATGCATTGAGAGTGCTTGATATTATTCTACGGCAGAAAGCAGCTAAGATGTATATGTTGACTGCATTTTTGTTATTCAAATGTACACTAGCTTGTGAGCTTTAAGTTCCTTAACTGTGGTCTGTGGTCAATGCATTATTCATGCACAGGGGATGCCTTCTAGTACGACAGTCATTCTTCCATGATGACTCCAGGAACTTTGTTGAGATTGGAGGAGGTGTGACTGGTGTCCGGGGTTTTCATTCCAGTTTCCGTCCAACTCAGGGGGGCATGTCCTTGAATATGGGTACAATATTTTGTTCTTTTGTGATTTTAAGACCTGCTATAATTATTGTCATTTGTTTTGTTAGTAATGCTGTTTCCGTTTCTTTGTGCAGATGTATCTACAACAATGATTGTGACGCCTGGACCTGTTATTGATTTTCTGTTAACCAACCAGGGTGTACGAGAACCCCGCTACATTGACTGGGTAAAGGTAAGAAAAAGAAATGCTAAATCTCTTCCATAAGGTTCATATGCTGTATCAACTTTAGTTCCTAAAGATTCTGTTCATGGCAACACACAGGCCAAAAGAATGCTGAAAAATATGAAGATTACAACGAGACACCGTAACATGGAGTGCAAAATCACTGGGTTGAGTGAGAAGACCTGCAATAATCAGTTGTATGTGCTTATTTTCTAAAAATAAATTTTCCTGTAGGTTTCCTTGTTGCAAAACTTATTTGCTTTTGTTTTCTCCTGAAGGTTTAATCTGAAGCTAAGGAGTGGTGATGGCACGAGTGAGGGGGAAACTGTGGAGATTACGGTGTATGAATATTTCGTCAAACACTGTGGCATAGAGCTCACCTATTCTCAACACATGCCATGCCTTGATGTTGGCAAGCCAAAGAGGCCCACTTATGTTCCAGTTGAGGTCTGCTAATGTCTTATGCTTATATGGTGTTAGTCTATATTTTTGGAACCCCTCTATCTGAGATTTCTAATTTTTGTTCCCCCTTCCTGTCTTGTGGTTTTAGCTATGTTCACTTGTTTCACTACAAAGGTATACAAAAGCATTATCTTCCCAGCAAAGAGCCTCCTTAGTGGAAAAATCAAGGCAGAAGCCTCTGGAGAGAATAAAGAGTGTGACTGATGTAAGTTTTGAATTTCACCAAAGTGCTCCTTTTCTGTTGTATGTTGCAACAATCTTCTTGATCATTTAAAATTGCAGGCTTTAAGAAATTACCGCTATGATGAGGATCCTGTGCTTGCTGAATGTGGTATATCTATAGAGAAGCAACTGATTCAGATGGATGGCCGTATTCTTGAGACCCCAAAGGTAAACATAAGAGATTGTCATCTTCACTTAATTTAACTTTAACTACTTTCTAATATACTTTATTCCGATGAACAGTTAAAGGTAGGTGGCAGTGAGGACATGATGCCCTTTAAGGGACGATGGAACTTCAAAGGAAAGGTATTGTTTCTCCACCTTATAAACAGCATGTGTACGTCAGTTAAAAAGGTTTTGCTGAGTTTTTCCTTCATCAACGCAACTTGGACTAACGTACCTTACATGGTTGTCCTAATTCCTCATTGTCCCAGTCATTTTTGGATCCTACTAGCATTAACTCTTGGCTAGCTGTCAACTTCTCCGGACGCTGTGACCTTAGTCAAATCTCTCGGGAGCTTATCAATGTTGGGAAGAAGACTGGAATTGTAAGTTAAACCATCTACAAATCTTGCTTTCTTTGAACTCTCTCTCTAGCATTATTGTAGGTTACACTGTCCTTGAGATTGATGTTGATGTCATCTGTGCAGCAAATTCAGCGGCCCAAAACTCTTATTGAGGAAGATCCGCGAGCTGAAAGACTAGGCCCTGTTGCTAGAGTAGACAAGATGTTTGAACAGATTCAGGCTAAGCTCCAAGAACCACCTGAGTTCATTCTGTGTGTCATACCCAAGAAAGGTTCTGATATCTATGGTATGCCTTTGTTATCTATAATTTTACATTGACTTTCTGACTATCCCTTGCTTTGATCATATAATCAGTTCATGATCTTCTTCATTGTCCAGGGCCTTGGAAGAAAAAAACTCTGGTTGACTTTGGGATTCCAACACAATGTATTTCCCCACCCAAGCTTAGCGATCCTTACCTGACTAATGTCCTAATGAAAATCAATACCAAGGCAAGAAACTAAAGCTTGAAACCAATATCTCCATGTTTTGAATTTTGACACTATATTGATCTCTTCGTTTGTTTACTCTTATAGCTTGGAGGAATAAATTCTCTCTTGGCACTGGAGTACTCCTCACGTGTTCCTCTTATAAATGATACTCCTACAATGATTTTGGGGATGGATGTGTCTCATGGTTCTCCTGGCCGTTCAGATATTCCTTCAGTTGCTGCGGTACTTACAATGCCACTTATTCTTCTTCTCTTTTTTTTTTTTCTCAGTATATCGCTTATCTTCCAATTGGTGCTTGGTATTAATGTCATTGTTCTGTTGGAGCTTTCAGGTTGTTGGCTCTCATAGTTGGCCTCTTATATCAAGGTACAGAGCAGCTGTTAGAACACAATCTCCTAAGGTGGAGATGATTGATGGTCTATACAAGCCACTTCCAAATGGAAATGATGATGGTATTATCAGGTATTGAAACTTGAAACTTTAGTCTTTAGCAGTAGATTACATGCTTAGACATATAGTTTATGTTAATGGTTAGGGAAATCTCTGTTATGTTTCAAAAGTCTTGACTTCCAAGTGGAATCTTTCGCTAGTAGTTGTGGTGTAATTAAAAAATACATGCAAATACTGTTAGTTTAATTATCAATTCCATTATTATGCTTAATGTTGTAACTTCCTTGTGTTGCAGGGAACTGCTTCTGGACTTCTATAACACAAGCAAAGGACGCAAACCAACTCAGATCATTGTTTTCAGGTATTACAAGATTGTCTTGTTATCATGTTTTGGTCTATCAAAAGCGGCATCCTTCAAAGGGAAACCCGAGTACAGGCATAATAATCTTGCAGTACCTTCCATGTTAGATCTTAAATCACTCGAAAATCTTTTGAACTGCGTTAATATAAATTTTTTTTAGAACTCTGAACTGCTCAATATAGAATTTTTCTGAAATTATTGTCCCAAAAAAGATGATGAAATTTTCTGGAAATTTGTTTCTGTCTAGGTAAGAGTAGTTATGAAACTGCAAAGTGGTAAGAGTGTACCGTAGTAGAGTTGATTCATTTTACAGTGTAAAATTGTAATTTTATAATCATGTAAATTGGTGCTTTTCTGTTGGAGGTAATTCAACCATACTTTTATTATTATTATTATTATTATTTGAGGCAACCTGTCATTTCCTGAAAATGGTTCTGGAAAAAGAAGTAGGGATGCCTTTTACACAATGATGTGTATCCATGCTGTTTTATCCAATCCATCTCACTTTAACAGGAACTACCGTTTATTCAAAAAAATAAATAAAATAAATCAAAAAATAGGAACTACCGTCAGTTGGATGAATTAACTTTGTATGTAGGGGTTCTTTACTCTAATTACAGTTTACTATTTGCTTAGTTTTTCTTATCCCTCTCAGCTAACTTATCCAAGCAGAAAATATAAACAGTCTTTGTTGAGTACATTATTGTTTTGTATCCCTGCAGCATTTTCTTTTTGTTCTCACATTTTCTCTGGTAGTTGTAAAGACTTTTGTCTTTTTAAATATTTGAAGGGTATTGTTTCTGTATTATAGGGATGGCGTCAGTGAATCACAGTTTAATCAAGTGTTGAACATTGAGCTGGATCAAATTGTAAAGGTTTGTCTGCAACTCAAAGTTTCAAAGGGGCTTGAATTTAGTCATTGATTTGAAGGATAAATAACTACATGTCCAATGTTTCTCTGTAATGTCACCAGTCAATTTCAAATGAACCAAGTGTTAGAGCAAATCACTCTCCTACATTGATTTCCTCCCTCTCCACAATCAAAACTGATTGTGTAACCTCTCCACAATCAAAACTGATTGTGTAACTGTAGATTAGTTTTGAATATTTGTATTTATAGCATTGAATTCTGTTGGTAACAGTAGAGCAGATCTTAGCTATATAATTGTACAATTGTAGACATACAGATCAAGGAAAATCAATTTCAACATGGTATCAGAGCGGGTTATCCCACGTGTGCATGCCTAACGGCCACACGGGTTCCACGTCACCCAAAGTTGTCCACGTGTATGGCTTGAAAAATTCGCCACACGTGCGGGGGCGTGTTGAGAATATATACATCCCACATGGAAAAAATGGGATGTATATATTCTCAACACGCCCCCTCACGTGTGGCGAATTTTTCACAAGTAGCGGCATAATCTCCTGTGTACCAAACTTGTGCGTCCTGAGCCGCCCAGTTTGAAGGGGGGTGTTAGAGCAAATCACTCTCCTACATTGATTTCCTCCCTCTCCACAATCAAAACTGATTGTGTAACCTCTCCACAATCAAAACTGATTGTGTAACTGTAGATTAGTTTTGAATATTTGTATTTATAGCATTGAATTCTGTTGGTAACAGTAGAGCAGATCTTAGCTATATAATTGTACAATTGTAGACATACAGATCAAGGAAAATCAATTTCAACACCAAGTAAAGCTTTAAGACTACCCACTAAAGGAGACAATATATTTATTCTCTTGATATATAGTATTTGTTGCACTGTGGCTTTGCTCTTTCGTTGTTTCTTCCCAACACTGAGATAATCCATTGTTATTATTTCAGGCTTACCAGCACCTTGGGGAGGAAAATGTTCCAAAGTTCACTCTCATTATAGCTCAAAAGAATCATCACACAAAGCTATTCCAAGCTAATAGCCCTGACAATGTTCCACCAGGTCTGCTGCTTTCTAGTTTTTGTTTCAGTTATTAATATCATTTATCCAGTTCTCTTGATCTCTCTCTTTCATCTCTCAACAGGGACAGTTGTTGACACAAAAATCGTGCACCCAAGGATCTATGATTTCTACATGTGTGCTCAGGCTGGCATGATTGTAAGTCCCTCCTTCCCCAACCCATCTTAAAAGAACTTACTGGTAGTATGCCTCTGCAGCAGAATTCTGACTGTGCGGTAGTAACTCTTTCAAGAAATAGTTTTTCAAAAAGGACACTGATGAGATAAATGTTGGTGGGAAAACTAGTTACTCCTGAAAATTACTAGTAGTGTGCCTCTGCAGCAGAATTTTGTACTGTTCCTTGTTCATTCTTTTCTTTTGCTTTGCTTCCCATAAACAGGGAACTTCGAGGCCAGCTCACTATCATGTCTTGCTTGATGAGATTGGCTTTTCCCCTGATGACTTGCAGAACCTGATTCACTCCCTTTCTTATGTGTAAGTTTTTCATTTTCAATCATCTCCATGTGACTCGACTTGAATTACCTGTCAATTGAACTCATCCAAATATTTTCTTGTAACACATTTCAGGTACCAAAGGAGCTGTACTGCAATATCCATTGGTAAGTGAAACACATTTGTGCTCTTAACTTTCTGTCTAATTAAATCTTGGTGTGGAGATTGACTTTTCCATCTCACTAACCCTTACAACCATGTTTTTTCCAGTGGCACCCATATGCTATGCGCACCTTGCTGCAGCACAAGTGGGGCAGTTTATGAAGTTTGAAGATCTCTCGGAAACTTCATCGGCTAAAGGTAGTGTCACAATATCAGAGAGCATCCCAGTTCCCGAGCTCCCTAGGCTTCATAGAAAGGTCCAGGGCTCCATGTTCTTCTGCTAAGGTCCTGCTGCTACCTTTCTTTTGTGGATGTTATTAGCTTTTTGACTCTCATAGATGTTATTAGGACAACTCCAGCTTTTGGTTTCATGTGAGATAGAGCGCTTTAGGCATTCTCGTTGTGGACAACTTTTGAGACCTCATGTGAGCACACTTTTGAAGCATGTTGATCTCAACAAGTATTTTGTTCTTTTTTCTGGTTATGAAAAGGACTTATTCAAGTTGTATGGAATCCTTATTGTTGTCACTTCAGGAAATGAATGCAGACTTAAATTTGTCTTTCTATTATCTTTGAATTTGTTCTTTTACTTACTGATAACTATTCTAAACAATTTGCATTATGTACAAACGGACAAACCCTTACAAAGTTTGAAAAGAAAAGAGTATTATTGAAAAAGCCCTTGGAAAGTAAGAGAGAGAATATTGCAATTACACTAGACAAGAGTTGAATATGTGACGGGCTCGGCAGCAGAATCAGTAGATTCTGTCTTCTTTTCTTCAACCTGAGTTGTGGATATCTGGTTCTCACTTTCTTCGCTGTACCTATTGACGCTGTGCAGAAAAATTCCTATAAACCATATGGCAGCCGCTGGAACAAAAATAGATGTTAGAATAAGAGCAGTCGACCTCCAATTCTTGATGTGATCCTGGAGAACTCCGACGAGAGGTGAGGAAGGCACATCTCCAAAGATGTGAATTGCAACAGTAGAAATGGCCATAGACAGTGGCCTTAAACTAGGTTTCACACAATGCAGACAAACATAATTTACGGGACCCTGAATTGCAAAGACAAGTAGTTGTCCAACTGCAAAAAGAGCTAGGAAACCGTACGTGTTCTTCAAGCAAAAGGCACCAAAGCATAATATAGCCCCAATAAACGTTGTGGTTGCAAGAAGCTTGAAAGCATTGGAGATAGTGTTAGACATATAATCCAGAACAAAGCCTCCTGCTACTGTGCCAAGTACTCCGCACACAATTGTAACACCTCCAAACATCATATCTGCATTATTCATATGATATATATTGTAACCAGCCTTAGGTCCCCAATATGAGTAGGCACCAATTACAAAGGTGTATGCTACATAACCAAGAACATTAACAATGTACACCTTATCGACCAAAAGCTCCTTCATATCTTTCATAAACCTCGAAAGATGCTTCTTTATTTTCGTTGCAACTTTAATCTCGGAAGCACCCGAACCTTGAACTTGTGACACAGCAACTTTTGATTCATCATGCTTAAAACCTCTCATCTGCAAAGGCTTGACAACAAACCCGAGAATCACAAAGGGAAGCATCAGAATTGCCTCCCCCCAAAATGCAGCACGCCAACTTAGCCTAGTGCCCACCAAGCCACCATAAACATAACCAAGTGCATATCCAGATGGTATGCACATGTAGAATATCGAAAGCCATGCAGTTTTCTGAGGAGATGGAGCATTATCATCGATGAAAGGGGCAGCGAGACTAATAAATGAAGCCTCACCAACACCAACCAGCATGCGGCAAATAATGATGGACCAGAAGTTGAATGAGAAACCACAGCCAGTTACAGCCAAAGTCCAAACTGACAATCCAACTCCGATGAGCCGAAAGGGATTCACACTCTTGGCTAGTGATGCAAATATTGGAGAAGACACGAGGAGTCCAACCATGAAAGCAGAAGATAACCACCCATCTTTAAAGTTGTTCAACTTAAAATCGCCTTGTATGCCCGTACCAGGTGTGCATTTGCCATTGTTGCAAGTTTCGAGGTTTCCATTGACGCCGTTACTTGCTATTGCTCCTCGGTCGACATAGTTTATCAAGTTGATCACACAGAATACGACGAGTAGCCTCTTGGGCGTGAACCACGAAGGGTGCTTTGATTCTTGGTGTTGATTGGCCATGGAAATATTATAAGCCAATATCGTTATATTTCTATGAAAAAACAATGCAAAACGCTCTGCTTTCTCTGTGCGTATGATGAGTTTGGTGTTTGCGTTCGTTTGGCGTCAGAGTTCCTCCTTATACGTCGAAAAAAAAAAAAAAACAGAACAAGACTAGGAATTTGGCTTCTACCATGGTTAGGACTTTTGAGGTTGATAAGAATAAGGAGTCCAGGGAGGATCGAGCTATCAATTCTATTCTTGTTAGGAAACTAAACGAACTAAAGTAACTAGCAATTATCTGTTCTTTGAATTATTTATGAGACTGACGTCGATCATAAACTTAGATCTTGATCTTGATCGAAAGTCCATTTTAGTGTCCTACACGATTGAAATTGTCTGTTTAAAATCTTAACTCTATCTTACCAACCAATAACTAAGCAACTATTGTATTGCTACAACTTAGTCTTTATGGAGAGCCAGAAATGATTTGATATTTAGACAGTTGTTGTAATATAAATGTCTATATCATGTGGAGTTGCAGCTATGATCATTGAAGCCACTACAAGCATGGCAGCTCTCATAATTGCAGCAACCATGTGGAGTTGCAGCTATGATCATTGAAGCCACTACAAGCATGGCAGCTCTCATAATTGCAGCAACCATGTGGAGTTGCAGCTATGATCATTGAAGGCACTATAATGGACTTCTTACCATAGCATTCACACTAGCTTTGTATTCCTATATAAACCCTCCATTGTGAGATGAATAAACACTTGAATCTCCATCCTTCTCTGCATCTAAACTCTCTCTCTCTCAAGTTCTTCCCAACAAAGCTCTCTCCATTTTCTGAAACAGTTTTATGTTCGTTTTTCAACACGTTATCAGCACGAATAGCTCTACGATTTGGATTGCAGATTGACAAGAGGAGAGGTGAATAACTCTTGGGTTGCAGAGAAGAGGCAGTTCATCATTCAATCAACTTCACTCTACCAGCTCTACAACCAAGTAGGTTTTTCCAAACAAAAACCGATTTTGCTGTTTCATTTTACCTTCTGTTCTCTGTGTTCCAGTATTTATTTGAAATAGTAAATCAACTCCAAAACTCACCAAATTTTGTATGCTGGAGCCCCTGTGTGTTTACTACATCTCTGTAAATTTTCATATTTTTCTGGGTAGTTTTGCTTAGTGTTTCAGTTCGTCTTTCGACTGCTGTTCAGTAGGAACTGCAGTCACGATTTATGACTTTTGAAGCATCTAGTTTAACTTAATCTTCTATGAGAAACACTTATTTCTCTTGCACTATAATTGGCATAATTGAATGAGTAAAAAGGAAAATCAATAGCTTTTAATTTAGCTATCAATTCATGTATATTGTGACAAATATCTATATATACTTGTTTGGACTTTGTGATAATGATACATCTTTCCTTCATTATTTATTATGATAATGTTTTGTGGTATTACCTGCTCATATTAAATTTAAATATTTTACCCGCTTAAATTCTTTGCATTAGAATATATATGTGCGGAATGCAGGTACTTAACGAACCGGAAGTTCACACACATAAATATTGAACCAAAAGGGTTGAGAAATAATATTTCACATATATCGAACCTGTAGCTTCGATAATACCATATAAGGAACTTGAAGTTTCCTCCACAAATTCACTATACATGTTTAATCCGATTTTTCATACCATGTTATAGAACCTGAAGTTCTTATTGATTGCTTATGGAAGTTATTACCCATAGCACTAACTATTGTCCTTTAAATCCTTGTAGAGAATGTCAAATCTCAACAAACTTGACTTTGTCGCTTTGGAAGTTTCCGGAAGGAACTATCTCAAGTGGACCCAAGATGTCAAGCTTCATCTGACTGCAAATAAGATGAGATCAACAATTATTGCTGACAACATCACCCCTGAAGACATGAAGGCAAGGGCTATGATTTTCATCAGGAAACATATGGAAGAAGCACTCAAGGTGGAATATTTAGCTGAAGAAGACCCACGATCTCTTTGGGTCGCTCTAGAAGAGCGATTCAACCACCAAAGGGCCATCTACTTGCCGGAAGCAAGGCACGATTGGCAGAACATACGTTTCCAAGATTTCAAGACTGTCAATGAGTATAACTCTGAAATCTGCCGGATTCGGTCACTCCTAAAATTCTGTGGAGAAGAGCTCACAGAAGCCGACCTACTGGAGAAAACTTTCTCCACCTTCCCACCTTCCTGTATGGTCCTGCAGCAACAATACAGGGAAAGAAACTTTGCTAGATTCTCCGAATTAATCACCATCCTGTTGCTCGCTGAAAAGAACAACAACCTACTTCTGAGGAATGATCAAGCAAGGCCCACCGGTACTAGAGCAATTCCTTTGCCTGAAGCAAATACTATTGCCCATCACGAAAATAATCGTGGAAGGAGGAACCGGGGCCGTGGAAGGGGAAGAAGGTCTGAACGTCCAAGGCATGGAAGGAGAAATGGGCCCAGAAATGGCCCATATGATCGTGACCACCCAGGCAATGGCCCAAGGGGTCGAGGAGGACGTGGACAAGGCCCACGTGGTGGAAACCGAAATGGCCAAGTCCGACAAGCTCAAATTAGAGAGAACCCTGGTCCGGCCCGTCGCCCTCAAAATCAACATAATCTATGTTATAGATGTGGAGGCACTGACCATTGGTCCCGCACCTGTCGTGCAACAGATGAAGAGATAGGAGAGTATCACGCCAAACGCGGAACTCGAGAGGCCAACCTTGTGGAAGAGTCAGTCCCTATGGATACCACCTTGGAGATTACTGATTTCCAAGCAGCCAATGGATACATCGAGGATTGAAAACTCGAGGACATGGGCATAATAGGCACTTGTGCCATATCTATGTTATTGTTATGAATAATGCTTTCTATTTTTCAGATTATCTTTGGTGATTTTTGGAATATTAGTTTTACATAATTTGGTTATGCTTGGATGTTTAATTCAATAAAGTTATTTATTTTCATACATGTGATCCATTGAGTTAAATATGTGAATAGGCATGTCTTGTGAGGAAGTTTGTTGTCTAGCTGATAGTGCTACTACGCACACCATACTCCGAGATAGGAAGTTTTTTTTTTAAACTTATTGCCTACTCATACCTCTGTGACAACTATATCAGGTCAATCCAACCTGATAGAGGGCCATGGCAAAGCCCAATTTATGTTGTCCAATGGTACTGAATTTACCATTAATGAGGCCTTATATTCTCCACGTTCCAGAAGAACGTTATTGAGTTTTAAGGATATTCGAGCCAACGGTTATCACGTTGAAACCACTGAGGAAAAAGGAGTGGAATATCTTTGCATAACCTCCAATTTGTATGGCCGGAAGCGTACATTGGAGAAGCTAAAATGCCTCTCGAGTGGTCTCTACATGGCTACCATTAGATCAATTGAGGCAAATCACATAACCAGCCAGAAGCTAACCAATTCGAGCAACTACTTGCTTTGGCATGACCGTTTGGGACACCCAGGTCAAAGTATGATGCGCCGTATCCTAAATTCATCCCACGGGCATCCCCTTACCAATAAGGATCTTGTGTACAGTAACACATTATGCCAAGCTTGCTCATTGGGAAAATTAAATATAAGACCATCATATGCAAAGACTGAAAAAGACTCCAACCTTTTTCTACAAAGGATACAAGGGGATATATGTGGACCTATCCAACCACCATGCGGACCATTTAAATATTTCATGGTTTTGGTTGATGCATCGACAAGGTGGTCACATGTTACACTATTGTCCACAAGAAATGCTGCGTTTGCTAAACTCCTTGCCCAGATCATTAAATTAAGGGCTCACCACCCGGATTATCCAATCAAGTCCATAAGACTTGATAATGCCGGAGAGTTTACATCAAAATCTTTTGATGATTATTGCATGTCCCTTGGGATTAATGTTGAGCATCCAGTTCCCTATGTTCACACCCAGAATGGTCTCGCAGAAGCGTTCATTAAAAGATTACAAATGATCGCACGGACCTTGGTAATGCGAACCAAGCTTCCAGTATCTGCGTGGGGCCATGCAATTTTGCATGCAGCCATGTTGGTCCGACTGAGGCCCATTGCCACCCAACCTTATTCCGCGTTACAGTTGGTGACTGGGTACGAACCTGATGTTTCGCACTTACGTGTATTTGGGTGTGTAGTTCTCGTGCCAATTGCGCCGCCACAACGTACAAAAATGGGTCCTCAACGAAGGATGGGCATATATATCGGTTATGAATCTCCATCCATTATACGCTTTTTAGAGCCCTTGACAGGCGATCTCTTTACCGCTAGATTTGTGGATTGTCACTTTGATGAGACAGTCTTCCCGCCGTTAGGGGGAGATAAGAACGTTACCGTTCCTGATGAACGACGTGAATTGACGTGGAATGTCCCCACTATGTCTCATCTTGATCCCCGAACCGCACAATGCGATAATGAAGTGCGAAGAATTCTAGATCTACAGAGTGTAGCCCAAAATATGTCAGACGCTTTCTCTGATCTAGCTAAAGTGACGAGATCACATATACCTGCTGCAAATGTGCCTGCAAGAATAGATGTCCCTGTAGGACGCGTTGTCCCGGATGGACGAGGTACGACCATGGCGGCTAACCAGTCACATGTCCCTGCCCAGAAGCGAGGTAGACCACTAGGTTCGAAGGATTCCTATCCCCGGAAGAGGGTAAAACCGGCACAAACGAATCCACTAGACATCGCGATCTCAACTGATCCATCTCACGAGATAATTCCAGATTATGGGTCCGTCCTAGAAGAGACAACGTTGGGGGACGCTCCAACGTCTGAACCCACTCTCGAGAATAGAGAAATCTCTATAAATTATGCATGCTTAAGTGAGATTTGGAATCGGAATGAGATTATCATCGATGATATATTTGTATTCGCGGTAGCTACCGAAATTATAACTAGCGATGACATCGAACCTCGCTCTGTTGATGAATGTCAACGTAGAGACGACTGGCCAAAATGGAAAGAAGCAATTCAGGTCGAATTAGATTCCTTGACAAAGAGAAAAGTGTTCGGACCTGTCGTTCCCACACCTCACCATGTTAAACCTGTAGGATTTAAATGGGTATTTGTAAGGAAGCGTAATGAGGAAAACGAGATTGTAAGATACAAGGCTCGTCTAGTGGCGCAAGGATTCTCTCAACGCCCTGGGATTGATTACGATGAGACATATTCTCCTGTAATGGATGTTATAACGTTCCGCTACCTCATCAGTTTAGCAATTTCCGAAAAACTGAATATGCAGCTAATGGATATGGTCACAGCTTATCTCTATGGGGATCTTGATACAGAGATATACATGAAAGTTCCTGAAGGACTTAAGATACCAGATACAAATAGTTCTAGACCACGGAACACCCTCTCCATTCGTTTGAGGCGTTCACTTTATGGATTGAAACAATCCGGACGGATGTGGTACAACCGTCTAAGTAAATATTTGATTGAGATGGGATATGTAAACAATGAACTATGCCCATGCGTGTTTATTAAGAAAACAAGTTCTGGATTTGCAATTGTGGCAGTTTATGTCGATGACATGAATCTGATTGGTACTCCTGAAGAGATCAAAGAAACCGCCAAGCACCTGAAGTCTGAATTCGAAATGAAAGATCTTGGGAGAACGAATTACTGCCTCGGCCTGGAGCTTGAGCACCGTGCTGATGGGATTCTGCTTCATCAATCAAACTACATCCAGAAGATGTTAAGACGCTTTAATGAGGATAAAGCGAAACCTTCAAGCACACCCATGGTCATCCGAAGTCTAGACCCTAAGAGAGATCCGTTTCGTCCCGCAGATGATAACGAAGAGATATTGGCACCAGAAGTCCCATATCTAAGTGCAATAGGTGCATTATTGTACTTGACTCAATGCACTAGACCAGACATTTCATTTTCTGTGAACTTGTTAGCTAGATATAGCTCTGCACCAACACGCAGCCACTGGAATGGTATAAAAGATATTTTTCGTTATCTTAGAGGAACGATTGATATGGGCTTATTTTATCCCTATGCATCAAGAAATGGATCAAACCCCCTTGATCCTCAGAATGATGCTCGCCTTGTTGGATATGCTGATGCAGGCTATCTATCAGACCCACACAAGGCACGTTCCCAAACTGGTTATGTCTTTACCATTGGGAATACCGCAATTTCTTGGAGGTCTACAAAACAGACCCTTGTTGCTACCTCTTCGAATCATGCTGAGATTCTAGCTCTTCACGAAGCAGTACGTGAATGTATATGGTTGAGAGCCATCACAAAGCATGTTCAAAGCACATGTGGCCTGCATTCCACCACTGATGAACCAACCACTATCCACGAGGATAATGCTGCTTGCATCGAGCAAATGAAGACAGGTTTCATCAAAGGAGACAACACCAAACATATTGCACCAAAGTTTTTCTTCAATCAACAACAACAAGAGCATCAGAAGATTGAGGTCAAGCAGATTCGATCTGAAGACAATCGTGCAGACCTCTTCACTAAGTCACTACCAAAGTCTACATTCCAGAAGCATGTACAAGGTATTGGTCTACGTAAATTATCTGAATTACCTAACATGTAACTTTTAGGGGAAGTTGAAATCAGGGGGAGTATCCAGAAGCATACCCACTTGACCATCGTGTACTCTTTTGTCCTTCGTCCAGGGTTATTTTGTCCCACTGGGTTTTATTACCTGGCAAGGTTTTAACGAGGCACATCTTTAGCATAGTCGCTCCATCCTGAAGATGTTTTGATTCAACATATATGCATTTGCTCATCTTTTCCCTTCGACCACGGGTTTTTCCCACTGGGTTTACCGGGCAAGGTTTTGGTGTAGCAAATCTAAATGCATCCCTCTCGTAGACATACTACCTACTTATGATGCTGATAAGAAGACTCCACTTATCTCCGAAGCTATGATATTGCTACCCCACACTCATGAGCGTTGTGCTCTTTTTCTCCTTCGACCAAGGTTGTTTTTCCCACAGGGTTTTTATTACTTGGCAAGTTTTTTTTTAACGAGGCAACTTAGAAGCGCACGACCTAGACAATACTATTAACATGAAATATCCAAGGGGGAGTGTTGTAATATAAATGTCTATATCATGTGGAGTTGCAGCTATGATCATTGAAGCCACTACAAGCATGGCAGCTCTCATAATTGCAGCAACCATGTGGAGTTGCAGCTATGATCATTGAAGCCACTACAAGCATGGCAGCTCTCATAATTGCAGCAACCATGTGGAGTTGCAGCTATGATCATTGAAGGCACTATAATGGACTTCTTACCATAGCATTCACACTAGCTTTGTATTCCTATATAAACCCTCCATTGTGAGATGAATAAACACTTGAATCTCCATCCTTCTCTGCATCTAAACTCTCTCTCTCTCAAGTTCTTCCCAACAAAGCTCTCTCCATTTTCTGAAACAGTTTTATGTTCGTTTTTCAACAACAGTAAACTATTCATCCTATCCAAATAGCTAATATTGAATATTTCTTTGTAATTTTAATTCCCCAAAGAAATAAAAAAACTCAGCAGACTATCAAATGGTCTCCTCCTAGATCTGGCTTTATGAAATTAAACTTTGATGGTTCAGTGATTAGTAATAACAGCGGTGCTGGAGATTTTGTTTTTCGGAATGCTGATGGAGATCCAATCCTTGCTGCTTCCAAACATCTTGGAGAAGTTGACATCTTAGTCACTGAAGCTATAGCCCTTCGAGCAGGTCTTCGATCATGCAGCCTGGATTCATGGCCACTCAAATTTGGAGGTGGAATTAGGAGATTCAAAACTTCTGATCGATAGCATTACTAATCAAATTCAAAACCCTTGGTGTATCAAAGCTCTAGTCAGTGACATCCTTCATCCTTCTCGTTTGCTAAATATTTATATTAGCTCCTTCAAGCATGTTAAACGTGAAGCCAAGTTCCTTGCTGATGCAATTGCCAAAGCCGGTCACCACAATCCTCCTCAAAGCTGGATCAATGCTCTTCTTCTCTCTGCTAGTCTGGCTTACCTTTTCGATTCTTAAGGTGTTGGTTCTAGTAGAAGAGCTTCTTTGTATTTTATTTCTTTGCTCCCAAAAAACTAAGCAACTATTATCTAGTGACATAAGATGAAATAGTGGTCAGCAAAAGCCTCTCTTATGAAAATAAAGTAAAGGAGATCCAACTTTAATTACCAACAAAATATTCACTGTCAAAAGCTTCCAATTAAAATATAACCTTTACCGACGAATTTTTCATCTGCAAAAGTCTCTCAAATGAAAATAAAATAGAAGGATGCAACTTTGCCATCGAATACAGCAAAAGTCTCATAATCTTAGCTGACATTCATCGGCAAAAGCCTCTAAGACACCAAATAGAAGGAATGTATATTTTGCGACAACATTCATTGGCCAAAATGCTCCCATAAAAAGAATATCACCATTGCCGAGGAAAGTTTCGTCTCTAATTGTTTTAGTAGTCTGTAACTTAAACCAATATTCGTTTTATGTAACCTCCTCATGTGACTCTTATTTATCGTACTCTTCAGTACATATGCATGTCATAATGCCATACTCGATACATATGTACTTATGAAGATGAAACAGTTGTTTAGGGCATAGAACTTGGTAGCTAGAAGATTGGTGGATAAGCTTTATGAAACAAGCTCCTCCGAATTCCTATAAAAAGGTTATAAAGTCTGGTTGTGGAGATGAAACATTTGAGGCTTCCCACAACATATACTTGAAACTCGTTAATCTTAGGATTGTTTATAATAATAGATGGCCTATTCAGTCTAACAAATAGGTATATGTTATTTATGCAAGATTAAGGAGTCCTTCCAACATCACTGAAAGAAAAATTTGTAAGGGTTTTTCAGGAGCTAGACTTACGATCCACAATAGTGTACTAATATGTTTCTAACACATGTCCATTGTAGAATGCACCCACAAAGCTCTGGAAATTTTCTATCTGACTTTCTGACAATTAGGAAATGGAAAGTTGGGATTAAAAACATAAGGCTAGGTAATTAACGATGTCTACTTAAATGAGGCTAAGCACATGAGACTGATGATACGGTGTCTCTTTAAGTGAGGCTAAACACACCAATATATGTCGTATGTATTTCCAAGCATTGTGGGATTTAACTCGGTAGTTTTCTCAACAATAAAAAAAAAAATGTTTGTGACCATGATATTCCACCCAAATCATGCTCTATATAAACAAACACCAGTTACTGCCTCTACATTTCACGAATCAGTAGCTCTTTCTCTGGTCCAACTATGTCTTGTCTTTATTTGAGTGGCACTGCCATCAACCACCTTCTCATCTCTCAATTCCCAATCCCTTTCTCATGCCTAGCTCATACAAAATATCATTCCCAAATCTAATTCTTATCACTCACCACAAGACTCTGCTCATTGGGAGGTCTTTATAGATCTCTTTCTAAGCCAAAACTCAATTCTATGTGATCTTCCAAAGATGCACCAACCTCAAACTTTTAGGCATATAAAGGTCGTCAACATCCTTAGGCTTATATGAGGTAGTAGAGCCTAAGGATGAGATCCTTAGGCCCATTCCCCCGTTCTCATTTTGTAAAAAAAATATCATATGTTTGTTGTTTGTGGCATTTTTGATGCGTTTTTATTAATTTGCACTCTCATTATTATCTTATTAACTAATGAACATGAACTTATAGAAAAGTGTATATGTCCAACTGGGTCAAGCTTTTAGGGATGATCGATATTCACAATGAAAGAAATGCTATGTACTTTAGATTTATGATTAAGAATGAATTCAAAGATTACTATTATTGTACGTGTTGAGGAAAAATGCACTATGGTCCTCCTCAATGTACAAAAGTTTGTAAAAATAAAAAATGAATGGTTATTTTTTGTTCATGTATGGAGTGTGAATTCTTTTGACTAAATTTGCGAGACCTCTTATATAAATTTTGAGGAAATCAGTAATATTTGATACCGTTCTCAACTTAAGTATGTGACCGAGGGAAAAGATTACAAAAAGGAAGAGTTTGCTAGGGCATATTGCTTTGTATTGTATTAATATAAAAAAAAAAAATGTTTTTGAATTTGTTGTTCTAATATTAATACAATACAAAACAATATGCCCTAGCAAGCTCTTCCTCTTTGAATCTTTTTTCTCGGTCACACACTTTAGTTGAGAACGGTATGAAATATTATTGATTTCTCAAAAGTTATATGAGAGGTCTCGCAAATTTAGTCAAAAGAATTCACACTCCGTACATGAACAAAAAATAACCGTTCATTTTTTATTCACAGTCCGTACATGAACAAGATCTGCTTGTGAAAATTCGCAACTTCAGGAATGATTGTCCAACAAGACAGTATGAGTTGAAAAATATAAGTTCAGCTAATCAATCATTCTGGGGTGGACAAAATGTGCACAGATAGCACTCCGACTTCAAAGCCTAGATCAGCTAAACAGGAGCAAATTAGTCATATCCTAGATGGTATAGAAGACCATTGCCAACGTAACAAATTCTTCAGCCTCTATACCTTAAGGATGGTATTTTCAAAGAACAATCTGAATCTGATGATTTGCTTAGCAACGTTTGTGCGAGTTTACTGATGCACCTGTGTAGCCGATCTCGGATTTGAAGTCTGAGCGTTATCTTTGATCACGTTTCATCCCCCCAAGAATGATTGATTGGCCGGACCTATATCTTTCAACACATAGTGTTCTGTTGGGTAATTTTTCTTGTATTTGCTAATTTCCTGAAGCACTTCTGCAGATGACATGTCTTTCACCTGAAGAATATCATGAGCTTTGGCCATTGGAGTATCGTCCCGTTTATTGGCAAGTATTGTCTCGTGCCAAGTCTGGAACCGTTTAAAGAGATCATGAAGTTCTCCAATTGGTATTGGCTGCCAAGGAATGTTGGTCATCTCTCAGTATATGGCAAGAAGTAGATCTGTAAAATCATGGTGGCTCAGTTATCAAACTTGGGTTAATCGAAAGCAGTAAAGATTAAAACCCAGGAATAATACGCTGAACAAAGGCTAAGAGAAACATATACAATTGGATTAAAAAAGGGTGGCTCAGTAGCCATGCTTTTCCATCTGATGGTGGAGTCATGATAGGCCTTCTCATTCTCTATTTCACCTCAAGTGATAAGGTACTTAACTGCAATGAAGCGAACTTCTATGGCGAACTGATCCCGCCTGTTTTGAAACTATTAGAGGATGTGAAGAGCGATGCATATTTCATGTTGTTGATTGAAAAATATTTTGTCTTCCTTGAATTAAGTCAAAACAATGTTCATAAGAAGTTTTATTGTATAATGATCACTGGCATAGGAATGGCTGATTTAGCAACCAAGTGTTTTGTGAAAAAACTTTGGGACATTCTGAAACTCCTTATCTTTAGTCTTATGGATTGCGATCCATTTGGATTTGAGATAGTACATGTTAACCAGCATGGTTCAAAGAAAATGTCCTATGACAGCAAGAGTATGGCGTCCCCGTCTACTTATTGTTTAGGTTTTTCGCCTTCGGATTTGGAAGAGTTTCCTAAAATTCCCCGTAAAGGGTTGAAGGAAGCCTATGAAGCAAAATTGACTACGTTGTTGAGTAAAATAACTGACAATTTGTTTTGGAGGACATAGATTTTAATGATGAAGGAAATAAGTGAAAGAACAACTATTGAAGTGGTGAGTAATATGGAGCCTGATTGTTTGACTAGAAATTATCTACCATATGCTTCACATTGTAGGATGAATGACATTATGAAGGGAAGTTAGACTCTTGAAAGCTCTTAAGATGCCTATATAAACTTCTTGTCATGTTATTGAATCAATCCAATCTATCAATTATTATTAGTCACGTATTTAACTCATTTAAGTGTCTTATCCACAAAGGTATTTTGATTGTTTAGAAGCTTTGTGCATGCCTTTGGGTTGCACATCTTCATCCTAGTTTTGTTTTAGTTTATATTTTATGTTTCCATCCTCCTAATAGAATAGCTTCTGCAATATCTATTTCATCAACCTCATACAAGTTGTGTCAAGCCTTCCAATAGAAACTCTTCTGCTCTCCAACATATGAACGGTTTTTTTTTTTTTTTATCTTATAGTGTGATTTCTCTTAAGATTTTTTTTTTAATTCATATCTCCAAAATTGATATTTGAACTCTAACTTACTTTCTTAAATCAATCTAGTCATTTCAAAAAACAAAAACATACAAAATGCACATCTTAATGGATATATTTCTCTATGCTTATGTAATGTATTGTTGTATCACTATAGATGTACGGGCTAACAGAAGATGAACTATTTTTTTCATTTTTATTTTTTATCTTATAGTATTGTTTCTCTTAAGGTTGTTTTTATTCATATCTCCAAAATTGACATTTGAATCTCTAACTTACTTTCTTAAATCAATCCAGTCATTTCAACAAACAAAAACATACAACATGCACATCTTAATAGATTTATTTCTCTATGCTTATGTAATGTATTGTTGAATCACTATAGATGAACAGGCTAGCTAATAGATGAACTATTTTTTATTTTTATTTTTTATTTTATCTTATAGTATTGTTTCTCTTTAGGTTGTTTTTATTCATATCTCCAAAATTGATATTTGAATCTCTAACTTACTTTCTTAAATATCAAATATGCTAACTACACCTCATCAATGCTACGTACTTTAGATTTATGATTAAGAATGATTCAAAGATTACTATTATTGTACGTGTTGAGGAAAAATGCACTATGGTCCTCCTCAATGTATAAAAGTTTGTAAAAATAAAAAATGAACGGTTATTTTTTGTTCATGTATGGACTGTGAATTCATTTGACTAAATTTGCAGGACCTCTCATATAACTTTTGGGAAAATCAGTAATATTTGATACTGTTCTCAACTCAAGCATGTGACTGAGGGGAAATATTACAAAGAGGAAGAGCTTGCTAGGGCATATCGTTTTGTATTGTATTAATATAAAAAAATTACGTTTTTGAAGTTGTTTTTTTATATTAATACAATAAAAAACAACATGAACGATATAATGATTACAAAGAGGAAGAGCGTGCGGCTGCGTTCGTGTGATCATAACCCAACACAAGCGCGAGCGTCGCCTAGCCTAGCGACAGCTAGTAGGGATCCCATCACATATCACCGCATATATATAGGGAGTCATTCTCAAGCTCGAGCTATTCATTCATTCCATTCCCCCCACTCTAACTTTCCTATAAATAGCTTCTGCTTTGTTTCCATGTCTGACTTGAGCGTCGGAGGAGAGAAATCCGGAACCTTCCGGACTTCCTCTTAACGATTTCCTTTGTTGACAGGTCTTTTGAGAATGATCGAATACAAGCCAAGTCATCTCTTCCTTCTTCTCAATCGCCCCGTCCTGATTCACGTACAAACAACATTCATATTGTTCTTCGATCGATCCTCCAAGAAATCAAGAAGCGACCTGAGCTCTGTAACTGCATTCTTCTTCTTCATATCATCTTAACGATCGATGTATGGGGAGCCAAATCATTTACTTCGAACAGAAAATCATCACGATTTACTTAGCTCCATTAGAGATGGACAGTTGGATTACAGCCCGTCGGACCTGGAATTAATCTTGCATTTTCTAAGAAGATGGAGCAATAATCCGGTATATGCAAATCAGCCTTCTCAACTAGTCGACGCGGTTTCATATCTCGAGTTTCGCTCCTCTACGCGGGAATTGCTTCATGGTCAATCACTATTCACTTTGCCTTTTATTTTAGTTTTCTTTTCTGGTTTCCTTTGCCCTTCTTTTATTTTTCTGGTTTCTTTTGGGTGATTTAATTCCTTTTCTTTTTTAACGTTACTAAGGTGTGATATTTGAATCTCTAACCTACTTTCTTAAATATCAAATATGCTAACTACACCTCCTCAATTTTCCTCACATGCCCTTAGATCATAAAATAATAAAATATGAACCAACATGAGAGTTCTTCGACAAAGGTTCTTAACAGCAAGCAACCACCACCGAGTCTCTTCTTCCACTTTATCCTCTGCGTTGAGCAGCAGTCGGGATAAGCCAAGAGTTTTTTTAGAAAATAGTACCAGAGAATTCAAGCCATATTATAGGGCTACTCCATAGCTAACAAGAACTTTTTATATTATGCAGTAAAAAATAGATGAAGTTAGGTGATTAATAATTTAGTCATGACTACCGGAGTACTTAATGTGTGTATAGCCTACAAAGTTTTCTGAATTCCACCACATTTATTCCTTTAGCAATTAACTAACTCATCCATTAAATTGGATGAAGTTTAAGCTCAGATCTTTTTCTACTTATAAAAGAAAAAAGAAAAAAGTTAATGAAATTCATGTGGCACGACTCGAATGTGAAAGTAGAAAAGGTACTTTGGTAATTGGCTAGACTTTTGGAGAAATTCATACAGTCATACTGTCCCAAACATTAAAGTCAAGATAAGACTTTTTATCTATACTATTATTAAGAGAAGAGAGCTTGCTCTCTAAAACTAATTTTTTTTTTTACCAATATGACCTTTATATATTAAAATATTATGAAATATAATTAATCAATATGGATAATATAGTAAATTGTAAAATAAAAAAAATAAAAAAATAAAAATATTTAAAAAAAGCAGAAAATGTGATAGTTGTACAAAAAGTTTTCTCACTATCTTTAACTTCTCTCCACACATATAGTGGGTGGGTCCTGCTAGTAGATATTAAATCAGAGGGGAAGAGTTTGTTAATTGCTAAAGGAATAATCATACAAGGAAAAAGATTCTCTCAAAAAAAAAATACAAGGAAAAAGATCTGAGCCAATCGTACAAGGAAAGTAATCCTATTACCACTAGGAATACAATTCATAGAATCTCAATCGTACAAGGAAAGTAATCATACATTGAATAGGAATCTAGATCCTTCTAATTTAACCCTATTACCACTAGGTCAAGTAACCTAGAGTTTGGGTCAAACACAAATAGAGATATCCTTAAACAGTATATAGATTTTCATGAATCAATAAAAGTCTGTTGCTAAAATCAATGGTTTTAAGAAATCCATAACAGTCTATCAACTTTTTAAAGAATCTGTGGACTTTTCAAAAAGTCTGTCATTTGAAAAAAGTCTGCACAAATCCAAATACAATACACCCCCCTTCATTTCTTTGGTTACACACTTGCTTTTTCCCTCCATGCTCTCGCCCCCTCTCTTTGAAGAAAGAAAAATCTCTTGGTGTTCTCTCCTTCTCATCTTCATCTTCACTCTCACTGCCTTTAACGGTATGACTTTCTGGCAATCTTTGTATCGTCTGCTTATTTGCTCTTGCTCGTTTGCTATTTCATCTCACAATTCTTGTAACTTGTTTTAGTATTTATCTTTCAATGAAGCTTAGACTAAGCTTTTGGTGAAGTTTATATGTGTACACATTTTTTCTCTCATCATTTTGAATTAAAATCCTGTATGTTTGATTAAGACTTAAGAGAAGTGTGACTACGTACGTACTTCGATCTGATAACCAAGAAAGATAGTCCTTGTATAAATCTGGGCATTGTACTGTAAAGCGATCATGAAATTCAAACAGATTATTCCTCTGTTCTTTATGGTATCAAGAGCCTAATTTTTTTTCCTCTCACTCCCACGTCCCATGGCCTCCTCATCCTCCACCCCTGACAATACTGCTTCTGTTACCAACTTCCTCACAATCAAACTTGACCGAACCAACTATCCCCTATGGCTTGCTCAGATCACTCCTATTCTGAAAAGTCGAAAACTTTGGGGTTTTGTTGATGGTACCAATCCATGCCCCCCTTGCTTCCTGCAAGACAAAGAAGGTAAACTCACTGATCAAGTCAATCCGGACTTCGAGCCTTGGCTTCTACAAGATCAGATGGTCCTGAGTTGGATCAATGGTTCTCTCACCCCCAAAGTCATCTCTACTGTAGCCCGATTTGCTTCTCAATCCCAGCACCGCGTTCTTCAACTCCGCGCTGCATTATATATAACATTAACATGCTTGGAAACAGCTTTTACACCATTTTGAAAAATTATTATCTGAGTTTGTGTGTTTGACCTTCGACTTTCAGAAATTTCTCTTAGGTTTCATGTTCTTAATGCTTCATTTCTAATGACTGGTTGAGTACATCATGATCTGCTGCAATCGATACCTACTGTAGATCAGTGAACTTAGCTTGATTAATTATAAGAGTTATCTGAGCATATATGTTAGTATGTTACTCTATTAAGTCGACTCAACATTGAAAGAGCAAGATCCATGATCCATATTAATATTAGTGTATATTTTGGCTTTGGTGCTTACTGCCTATGTTGATAAGTAGCCATATCAGAATCATGATCATATCAAAATCTTTGTATAGTAGTAAGTTCATCAATTTATTCTATATGATTCTAATGAAGATGACAATCATTTTTCCCTACTTTACAAACTTAGTTTATTCAACCTTGCGTTGGTGCCTTGTAGATTTCTTTGAGTAAATGATGGTAGCTGGTGCCGAAAATGCAGGTGGGGACGCAGATTTGCCCCCACCCCCTCCAACCATACCATCCAATTTGAAGCCAGGACTAGTGGCTCCGCCCAAGTATTCTATTATGACTAGGCCATGCAGGACTGGAACTACTGGACGGCGCATAACTTTGCTTGCAAACCACTTCAAAGTTTCAGTGAATAATCCAGATGCTGTATTTTACCAGTATTCTGTATGAAACCTCATGTGACTCTTTTTTAATTTGATGGGGTTTATTGTACTACTCTGTATTATACCAATGCGTTAATTTGCAGGTTCACATGACTTATGAAGATAATAAGCCAGTTCTTCCGGGCATTGGAATTGGGAGAAAATTGATGGATAGGCTTTATCAAACATACTCCGTGGAATTTGATGGCAAAAAGTTTGCATATGATGGGGAGAAAGCTCTGTACACAGTTGGCCCTCTTCCGCTGCACAAGCTCAATTACACAGTTGTGCTAGAGGAATCAGTTTCTAGGCCACAGTATGGCTTCAACTTTCCTTTTCTTACTCTTGGTCATTAAATTCATTTTTGTTGAACTCGTTTGCATTGTCCAATCTGTAATCTTTGTTTATTATTTTTTTTATTATTATTATTATGTCATAGTGAAACCGGGAGCTCTAGTGTCACTGAAAAACGGATGAAACAATCTATTCAGTCAAAGACTTTCAATGTAGAGATAAGTTATGCTGCCAAAATACCTCTGAAGCCAATTGCTCTTGCCCTTGAAGGAGCTGATGCAGATGATGGTCAAGATGCATTGAGAGTGCTCGACATAGTCTTAAGGCAGCAAGCAGCTAACAGGTAGCTCTCTATATCTTTCTCATGTATAAATTTACTACATTGTTTTCCTGTTACTGTACTTGTATTTCTGTGAGCTCTAACTTTATTAACTATGACCATTAAACATGCACAGGGGATGTCTTCTAGTAAGACAGTCATTCTTTCACGATGACTCCAGATGCATCACTGACGTTCGAGGTACCGGTTTAAGTACTGTTCGGGGCTTCCATTCCAGTTTTCGTCCCACTCAGGGCGGCCTCACCTTGAATATGGGTACAAAATTTTGTTGCCTTTTTGTAATCTCTGTAGTTGCCTACACTTGTCGTCACTTGTCACTTTCTTTGTTAATATGGCTTCTTGCAGATGTATCTACTACACTGATCCTAAAACCTGGACCAGTGATTGATTTTCTGAAAGATAACCAGCAGGGTGTACAAAACCCCCTCAACATTGACTGGGAAAGGGTAAAAAATCTGTCTAAGGTTCAGATTTAACCATCAACTAAGATTTCTGAAAGCTCAATTTCATGTAAACATTCAGGCTAACAGAATGCTGAAAAATATGAGGATTAAGACTAGACATCGCAACATGGAATTTAAGATTACTGGCTTGAGCCAGAAGTCCTGCCTTGAGCAATAGTATGTGATTATCTCCTGAAAACATATTTCTCATGTTGGTTAAGTTGTTAATCCTACCTGAGGAACTTACGATTGTCTTATTTTTTCCTCTTTTCTATTTAAGTTTTCCTATGAAATTGAAAAGCGGTGATGGCACTACTGAAGAGCAGACTGTGGACATTACTGTATATGAGTATTTCACCAAACATCGTGGCATAAAACTCACCTATTCTGCAAACTTGCCATGCCTTGATGTTGGCAAGCCAAAAAGGCCCAACTATGTGCCACTGGAGGTCTGTTAGCTTCTTATGCCTATTATACTCATGTTCTTATATCCCTCATATTCTTGACTTGTCCTCCCCCCCTTCCCATGTCTCTTCTTGTTTTAGCTCTGTTCCCTTGTTTCCCTCCAAACGGTATAAAAAACATTATCTTCAAAGCAGAGAGCTTCTATAGTTGGAAGTTCAAGGCAGAGGCCTCAGGAGAGAATAAACAGTGTGACTAATGTAAGTTTGCATGTCACCAGAATGACTTTTTTTTTTTTTTCTTCTGGTGTTTGTAGCAATATTTTTCTAATCATTAACATCACAGGGTGTAAGGAGTTATGGCTATAATGATGATCCTGTGCTTGCTGCATGCGGTATATCCATAGACAAGCAATTGACTCAGATTGAAGGTCATGTACTTGAGGCTCCAAAGGTTAGACATGTCAGTGTGTCCTTGATACTCAATCTAATCACTTTCTAAAGCACTCTCTGTTGATGAACAGTTAAAGGTCGGTAACAATGTCGGACATGATGCCCTTTAAGGGACGATGGAGCTTCAAAGGAAAGGTATTGTTTCTCCACCTTATAAACAGCATGTGTCAGTTTAAAAGGTGTTGCTGAGTTTGTCCATCATCTCAACTTGGAGTAATGAACCTTACATGGTTGTCCTAATTCCGCATTGTTCCAATCATTTTTGGATCCTACACGTATTAACTCTTGGCTAGTTGTCAACTTCTCCGGATCCAGAAGCTGTGACATTAGTCAAATCTCTCGGGAGCTTATCAATGTTGGGAAGAAGACTGGTATTGTAAGTTAAACCATCCATTAATCCTACTTTCTTTGAACTCTCTCTCTCTCTCGCATTCTTGTAGGTTACACTGTCTTTGAGATTGATGTTGATGTCATCTGTGCAGAAAATTGAGCGCCCCAAAACTCTAATTGAGGAAGATCAGCTAGCTGAAAGACTAGGCCCTGTTGCTAGAGTAGACAAAATGTTTGAACAGATTCGGGCTAAGCTCCAAGAACCACCTGAGTTCATTCTCTGTGTCATACCAAAGAAAGGTTCTGATATCTATGGTATGGCCTTTGTTATCTAAAATTTACAGACTTCCTGACTATCCCTTGCTTTGATCATATTCATGGTGTTCTTCATTGTCTAGGGCCTTGGAAGAAAAAAACTCTGGTTGACTATGGGATACCAACACAATGTATTTCCCCACCCAAGCTTATTAGCGATCTGTACCTGACTAATGTCCTTATGAAAATCAACACTAAGGCAAGAAACTAAAGCGTGTAACCAATTAATATCTCATAGTTTTGAATTTAGACACTATATATTGATCCCTCCGTTTGTTTACTCTTACAGCTTGGAGGAATAAATTCTCTGTTGGCACTGGAGTACTCCTCACGTGTTCCTCTTATAAATGATACTCCTACAATGATTTTGGGGATGGATGTGTCTCATGGTTCTCCTGGGCGATCAGATGTTCCTTCAGTTGCTGCAGTACTTCCAATGCCACTTTTTCTTCTTCTTCTTCTTTTTTTTAATTTTTTTCCAGTGTATCACTTATCTACCAATTGGTGCATGGTATCAATGTCGTTGTTCTGTTGGAGCTTTCAGGTAGTTGGCTCTCGAAATTGGCCTCTTATGTCAAGGTACAGAGCAGCTGTTAGAACACAATCTTCTAAGGTGGAGATGATTGATGGTCTATACAAGCCACTTCCAAATGGAAATGATGATGGTATTATCAGGTATTGGAACTTGAAACTTTAGTATCTTTAGCAGTAGACATAGTTTATATTAATAGTTACAGAAATCTCTTTTATGTTTTAAAAGTCTTTGACTCCCAAATCTTTCTGTAGTAGTTGTGGTGTAATTAACAAATACATGCAAACTCTGTTATTTTAATTATCAATTCCATTATTATGCTTAATGTTGTAACTTCCTTGTGTTGCAGGGAACTGCTTCTGGACTTCTATAACACAAGCAAAGGACGCAAACCAACTCAGATCATTGTTTTCAGGTATTACAAGATTGTCTTATCATCATGTTTGGTCCATCAAAAGTGGCATTCTTCAAAAGGAAACCCGATTACAGGCATAATAATACCTTTCATGTTAGATCTTAAATCACTCGAAAATCTTTTGAACTGCTTTAATATAGAATTTTTCTAAAACTTTGAACTGCTCTAATATATAACCTTTTCTGTAATTAATATCCCAAAATAGAATTTGAAATTTTCTGGAATTTTGTTTTGCTGTCTGGGTAAGAGTAGTCATGGAATTGCAAAGTGGTAACAGTGTACTGCAGTAGAGTTAATTCATTTTACAGTGTAAAATTGTAAGTTTATAATTATAAAGAGTAATGCTAGGTGAAACCTTTTTGGGTACCACCTGCATCCCACCTTACGTGGCAGTTGAATCATCCATACTCTTTTTATTATTATTATTATTATTATTTGAAGAAACCTTTCATTTTCCGCAAATGGTTCTGGAAAAAAGAAATAGGGGGCCTTCGATCTGTTGCCAGATGCTCATTTCATATATCATTTTACACATGGATATGTATCCATGCTGTTTTATCTAATCCATCTCACTTTAATAGGGTCTACCGTCCGTTGGATGGATTATTTTTGTATATAGGGGATTCGTTACTCTAATTACAGTTTACTACTTGCTTAGTTTTTCTTATCCCGCTCAGCTAACTTATCCAAGCAGAAAATATAGTCTTTGTTGAGTACATTATTTGTTTTGTATCACTGCATCATTTTATTTTGTTCTCACATTCTCTCTGGTAGTTGTAAACACTTTTTAAATATTTGAAGGGTATTGTTTCTTTATTATAGGGATGGAGTCGGTGAATCACAGTTTAATCAAGTGTTGAACATCGAACTGGATCAAATTGTAAAGGTTTGTCTGCAACTCAATTTTTCAAAGGGGCTGGAATTTCATCATTGATTTGAAGGATAAATAACTATATGTTCAATGTTTCTCTGTAATGTCACTAGTTAATTTCACATGAACCAAGTAAAGCTTTTTTGGAACTACCCACTAGAGGAGGCAATAGCTATATTTGTTCTCTTAATACATAGTATTTGTTGCACTGTGGCTTTGCTCCTTTGCTATAATCCAATGTTATTATTTCAGGCTTACCGGCACCTTGGGGGGGAAGATGCTCCAAAGTTCACTCTCATTATAGCTCAAAAGAATCATCACACAAAGCTATTCCAAGCTAATAGCCCTGACAATGTTCCACCAGGTCTGCTGCTTTCTAGTTTTTGTTTCAGTTATTTATATCATTTATCCAGTTCTCTTGATCTCTCACTTTCATCTCTCTACAGGGACAGTTGTTGACACAAAAATCGTGAACCCAAGGATCTATGATTTCTACATGTGTGCTCAGGCTGGCATGATTGTAAGTCCCTCCTTCCCCAACCCATCTTAAAAGAAAACTTACTGGTAGTATGCCTCTGCAGCAGAATTCTGACTGTGCGGTAGTAACTCTTCCAAGAAATAGTTTTTCAAAAAGGACACTGATGAGATAAATGTTGGTGGGAAAACTAGTTACTCCTGAAAATTACTAGTAGCTAGTGTGCCACTGCAGCAGAATTTTGTACTGTTCCTTATTCATTCTTTTCTTTTGCTTCGCTTCCCATAAACAGGGAACTTCGAGGCCAGCTCACTATCATGTCTTGCTTGATGAGATTGGCTTTTCCCCTGATGACTTGCAGAACCTGATTCACTCCCTTTCTTATGTGTAAGTTTTTCATTTTCAATCATCTCCATGTGACTCGACTTGAATTACCTGTCAATTGAACTCATCCAAATATTTTCTTGTAACACATTTCAGGTACCAAAGGAGCTGTACTGCAATATCCATTGGTAAGTGAAACACATTTGTGCTCTTAACTTTTTGTCTAATTAAATCTTAGTGTGGAGATTGACTTTTCCATCAGTAACTCTTACAACCATGTTTTTTCCAGTGGCACCCATATGCTATGCGCACCTTGCTGCAGCACAAGTGGGGCAGTTTATGAAGTTTGAAGATCTCTTGGAAACTTCATCAGCGAAAGGTAGTGTCACAACATCAGAGAGCATCCCAGTTCCCGAGCTCCCTAGGCTTCATAAAAACGTCCAGAGCTCCATGTTCTTCTGCTAAGGTCATGCTGCTACGTTTCTTTTGTGGATATGGCTAATTTATTAGCTTTTTGACTCTCATAGATGTAGGACAACAACTCCAGCTTTTGGTTTTATGTGAGATACAGCGCTTTAGGCATTCTTGTTGAGGACAACTTTTGAGACCTCATGTGTCCGAGCAGACTTTTTAGGCATGTTGATCTCAACAAATATTTTGGTCTTCTTTATTCTGGGTATGAAAAGGACTTATTCAAGTTGTATGGAATCCTTATTGTTGCCATTTCAGGAAATGAATATTATGCAGACTTTAATTTGGCTTTCTATTATCTTTGAATTTATTCTTTTACTTGCTGAGAACTATTCTTAAAAATTTGAATTTTGTACAAACCCTTGCAAAATTTGAAAAGAAAAGAGAAAGTATTATTGAAAATGCCCTTGGAAAATAAGAGAGAGAGAACTAGACTAGAGTATCTTTCTTCCTGTTGGTTCAACTGTTCATACTACCTGAGAAATTTATAATTGTCTTTTCTTTTCTTTTTTCTTCTATTTAAGTTTTCCTAGTAAATTGAAAACTGATAATGGCACTACTGAGGAGCAGGCTGTGGACATTACTGTATACGAGTATTTCACCAAACATCATGGCATAGAACTTACCTATTCTGCATACTTGCCATGATGTTGGCAAGCCAAAATGGCCCAACTATGTGCCGCTCGATGTCTGGTAGCTTTTTATGCCTATTATACTCATGTTCTTATATATCTCATGTTATTGACTTGTTGTCCACCTTCCCATGTCTCTTCTTGTTTGAACTTTGTTCCCTTACCTATTCTGTATACTTGCCATGATGTTGGCAAGCCTAAATGGCCCGACTATGTGCCGCTCGATGTCTGGTAGCTTTTTATGCCTATTATACTCATGTTCTTATATCCCTCATGTTCTTGACTTGTTGTCTCCCTTCCCATGTCTCTTCTTGTTTTTAACTTTGTTCCCAACGGTATAAAAAAAGCATTATCTTCAAAGCAGAGAGCATCTATAGTTGGAAATTCAAGGCAAAGGCCTCAGGACAGAATAAACAGTTTGACTAATGTAAGTTTTGCATGTCACCAGAATGCCTTTTTTTTTTTTTTGGGTGTATGTAGCAATATTCTTCTAATCATTAACATCACAGACTATAACAAATTATGGTTATGATGATGATGATCCTTTGCTTGCTGCATGCGATATATCCATAAGCAATTGACTCAGATTGAAGGTTGTGTACTTGAGACTCCGAAGGATAGACATGTAAGTGTGTCCTTGATACTCAATCTAATCACTCTCTTTTAATGAACAGTTGAAGGTAGGAAACAGTTACGAATGCATGCCTTCAGATGGGAGATGGAACTTCAATGGCAAGCTATTGTATCCACCTCAATTATAAACGACATGCATCAGTTGATCTTTGAGACAAATGTTGAGCTGATTCTTTTTCTTCTTCAGCACAATTTAAATTTTATCTTAGCTATAACTCTACTGAATTGATGCTCTTATCTCCCTTGTCCCAGACCTTTTTGAACCACAAACTCATTGACAAATGGGTTGTTGTCAACTTCCCTTTGGGAAATTCTGATACAAGTCGCATCTTAAGGCAGCTTTGTGACACTGGGAGGAAGAAGGACTTTGTAGGTTACACCAACTGGGCACCTGAATTTTTTTTTTTTTTTTTAACTTTTTTTTTTTTAACTGATGCTAATCTGTGCGGCGTATTGAGCACCCTATCACATTGCTTGAGGAACAACCACAGTTCAAAAGACAAAGCCCTAGTAAGAGTTGATAAGATGTTTGCACAGATTCAAGCCAAGCTTCCTGAAAAGCCACCAAACTTCATTTTCTTCGTTTTACCAGAAAGAAAAACTTCTGATATATATGGTATGGATTTGTTATCTATAGTTTCACTCTAAGCATCTCTTGGTTTGATCATACATTTAGTTTATGCTCATCTACATTATAGAGCTGTGGAATAGAAAGTGTCTTGTTGACTGGGGCATTGTCACACAGTGCATTTCCCCTCCCATGAGAAGAGATACTAGGGAGAGAGAGCTTTGTGAACAGTACCTCACTAATATACTTTTGAAAATCAATTCTAAGGCAAGAAACTAAAGCTTGAAATCTGTTTCTACTTTTCTAATTTGTGGACACTATTGATTTCTTCTGTTTGTTATTATTACAGCTTGGAGGAATAAATTCTTTGTTGGAACACTGAGGTTGTTCCTCTGGTCGATCAGATATTCTTTCTGTTGCTGCGGTAATTACATGTTTAGTTTCTTTCGATATATCTTCCACTTCATTTATGCTTAATGATCATGTTTCTGCTACAATCTCCTGGAGCTATCAGGTTGTTCGCTCTCTACAGTGGCCACTAATTTCACAGTACAGAGCGGCTGTAAGGACACAAAAAGTTTGTAAGGAGATGATTGATTCTCTGTACAAGCCACTGGAAAGTGGAGAAGATGATGGTATTATGAGGTATATAATGAAACCAGGCATTTAGTATTTGTAGCAGTAGATCACATGACTATTTAAACTTCTTTCATTTCCCAAAGGGTCTTATTCATTCCTTACACTCCTTTTCTGTAGATTGTGATATATTTAAATAATGTGGAAAACTTCCTTGCCTTGTAGGGAACTGCTTAAGGAATTCTATGAAACTAGCAAATGCAAACCAACTCAGATTATTATCTTCAGGTGTGTATTATGGCATTGTTTTATTTAACATGTTTACCATCTTTTAAAAAATGCTCATTGTTTTGTTTTGGTTCCTCAAAAGTGATATCAGGGAACTTGAATAATTTCATAATCGTGCCATGTCTGTATCATTTTATATCTTAAATCTTTGTAGAGTTTAGATTTGATGTAACCTGGCTGTTCAGGCTTTTTTAATCATTAATTGGAGCCTTTGTGTTGGCCTGAAACATGTTCACAAACATTTCTGATATCTTGCCCTATACATCTTCATATGGACTCTATAAATCTTCATCGCCAAGTTTTTTCTATTGCTCAGTTTCTTCCTTAGCCTAACTAGTTCACTTGATTAATTTGGACTTGAAAATATGATAAGAGTATCTAATTCATTATAGGGATGGAGTCAGCGAATCGAAATTTAATCAAGTTTTGAATGAGGAGCTGGATCAAATTATGAAGGTTCATTTCCAATTCTTATGGCCTTACTCAAGAAGCCATTTTCTGGCAAGGTCATGGACCGTCTGTGGCTTGTTCATAGGACCTACCCTCAATGGCTTCCTGAATTTTGTTCTTTCTATTCTCAACATTGATTGTTAATTTTTAATTTTACAGGCTTACAAGCACCACCAGAAGGTTGATGAGCTTCCAAAATTTACTGTGATTGTGGCTCAAAAGAACCATAATACAAAGCTATTCCAAGCTGGTTCTCCCCAGTATAATTAATGTTCCACCAGGTCTTCCACCTTCTGATTTTCATTTCACTTTGATCATTGAACCATAATACAAAGCTATTCCAAGCTGGTTCTCCCCAGTATAATGTACCACCAGGTCTTCCACTTTCTAATTTTCGTTTCACTTTGATCATTTATCCGGCTGTCTTATTATCTTCCTTAATTTTTCTCTTTACAGGAATAGTTGTGGACACAAATATTGTGCATCCAAGGAATTATGATTTCTATATGTGTGCTCACAAAGGCTCCATTGTAAGTTAAAAAAGAGTGCTTCAGCAACAAAATTGTTTACTTTTACCTTTATATGCAGCTGATTGTGTAGGAATCTAACATATGTATGCTCTAATCTATGCCAGATAATTTGTTCTACAAATCTTAATTTGTTTCCTTTTCCGCTAACCTAATGTTTGTCTTTGTCTGTTGTTTTGCTTCCTACAACAGGGAACTTCTAGGCCAGCACACTATCATGTCTTGCTCGATGAGATTGGCTTTTCTGCCAATGAACTGCAAAACCTGATCCACTCTCTTTCCTATGTGTAAGCTTTTCATTTTCAGTAAATCACCTCATTATGATAGCGCTTATTTTGAATAACCTTTCATTTGAATTGTCAATCTATATTTTTGTTACCATATTGCAGGTACCACCAGAGGAGTACAACTGCAGTCTCAATTGGTAAAGCTGCACACACTTGATGCTTTAACTTGTTTTTTCTTGAAGTAATAAATCTACTACTACTTGATTCTTACTATTACAACTTTTGTTTAATTTTTTTTTTGTTTCTCAATTGCGCCCATTTGTTATGCGCACCTTGCTGCAGCACAAGTAATGCAGTTTATGAAGTTTGAAGATCTCTCGGAAACTTCATCATCAGGAAGGGTCAGTGTCACTACATCAGAGAGTATCCCAGTGCCTGAGCTCCCTAGGCTTCATGAGAAGGTCCGCGGTTCCATGTTCTTCTGTTTATCAGATTGCCGCTGCTTCATCTAGCACTGTTTAGGATTTCTGCCCCAAACTTAGCAGACCTCTTGGTCTGGTTAATTTCGAGTATCTATATTCTTGACTCTTTAAGCTAAGTGGGGTTTATAGGTTTATGCATTATGATATGGACCTGCATGGTCTTGGAATCATCATTCTACATGTCTATCTCATTTCTTGTTATTTTTCTGAAAGGTACCAGGTGACATTTTGTTCATGCTTTAATATAATAAAGGTGGCATTCAACTTCAACTTCTTGTCACTGGTCTCTCTGCCTTGGCCTGTTTTACTACTTAACCTAAATTTTAGTTTCACTTGCTAATTTGGACAACTGCTAAGCGCTAACAAAGCTTAAATTGGAGAAAAGATTACGATCAATAGACCCGAATCAGGTAGTACTGTTTCCAATCTTCAATGAACTGAAACTTATAGCAAAACCAAGCAATGTGCTAGGTGAAGTGGGGAAATCAGTGACAGAGAATGAGCTCCTGACCCTGTTGAAAATTGTAGATGGGAAGATTGCTTGTAACAGCAAAGGGAAAACGTTGCAATATCAATCTATACTGTAGTCTAACAAAGAGTACTATGTAAGTCTAAAAGTAAAGGTATCCCATCCTTTATTAGGTTAATTTGTTCCCCCGAAAATTCCTCCTATATTTAACTCCTTTCCAAATTATCTTATACAACAGTCCAAATCTAAGTGATGGACATCTACCTAGAACCCCCAAACTAAACAGCTTCGTTACCTGTAGTTTTCAACCATTTTTGCTAAGCTGCTTTAACTATCTTGACCAACTGCCAACTTCCCACCTCCTTTCCTACTTGTATTTGTCTGCTATGAGCCTATGACGTTGCTGCTTTTGCTTTTTCTTCTTTTTCCTTAAACACACACATACCCCTTTTTGTTGGTTTCCAAAGAAACCTTCCGAGAGCGCTATTGTGTATGTTAATGGTTTAATGCTAGGTGAACCACTTTTTTAGGTACCATATGCATTCCACCTTATGTAGCCGCTAATGTGGCAGAAAATTCAACCTATCACAGAATTTCATAAAATAACGTTACTGTGCCACACATCAGCTGTCACATAAGATGAGATGCAGTTGGTACCCAAAAAGATAATTCACCTAACATTATTCATATATTATGTGTTCATAAATTTTTAATAAACAAATGACATGCGTCCTTTCACGATGGTATAATCATACTCTACTTAAAATTAAATAAGAAAATGACACTTAAACTAACAATTGGTATTTTTCCACCTTTACAATGAATTGATATGTACTGTGCGAAATTCATTAAAAGTCAAGAACTTGTGACAGTGAAGGCTAAACAGAGAATGATTCAATTGGCCAAGCGAAAATTTTCTCACTCTTCTCTCATCACCTTCTTTGCTAGGATATTTGAATCTAGAAACGTGCATTTCTTGAATTGTTAGGCTATAAGTAATTCTTTCTTTTCAAATTTTCTCATGTTTTGGCTTTAGGTGGTAAAGGAATTAGAAAAAACAATACACTCGTCAGTTTAGTGGATGAATCATCGAAACTTAACACAACGAGGAATATCAACTGAAATTATAGAAGTCGGCAAGGTTTTCTTTCTCTCATGGTAAAAATTGACAACTATTTAATAAATAAATTAAAAAAATTAAATCAATAAATAGGAACCAAAGTAGCATTTCATTGGAGGTAAAATATGATGGAAAGTTTCACATGATTAGTGTTGGGGCTATGATAGTTATTTTAGTGGTCAATTTGAGTAAAATGTCTTATTTGCCCCTACACTGGATAACGGCACCTTATTGATGTGGTTTTGTAAATTCAGTTACCTATTCAATCACTTTGCTCGGTCCGAAAAAATTCAAACCCCACCTATTCCTTATTCTGAGCTGACGTAGTAGTCACACCTGCGGTAAGTCTCGGAGTGGGACCCTCCACTATTTACAGTTACTGCTTGGAAAAATTGGTACTTTACCATCTGTCTCCGGCCAATTACATGCTTCCACACGTCGTGGTCATGGACGCATGACACGAGGTCTAAGGCATCAAAACTTTGGTGCTGCCCATTATTGTGGACCACTGGGTCATGGTCATGGGTAGAGTCTAATCTCGCCGGGACCCACACCTGGTAGTGTTTCCAGTGGTTGTGTGAAAGAGTGCAGCGAGGGGGTTTCTTGAGCCAAAATTAACCCCTCATCGGACGATCGTACCCCTCCATGGGTCCTCTTATTTAATTAGAGTAATTCCAGTCAATCACCCTGATAGCGATTTTGCTTCTTCGCTGTAGCTCCTTTCTGACCACTTTGCCCTTCTCGTGGCATCGCCATCAATGTTTAACATTTGAACAGGCTTTGGCAGTTGGGAAACTATTGAGAAAATTCGCCTCCACGTAGCCAAGTTCATTGTGAAAATCGAAAAGGTGCGTACATTTATAATTCCCCTCCACGTAGCCAAGTTCATTGTGAGTGTCGCCGGATTTATTTCCGTGCGGCAACATAGTGGGAAAGCTGCGCTATTTGTAATGATGGTTCTTCGTTATAGAGTTATCTTTCCGGTATGTCACCGCCTTGTCAAAGCAAATGGAGTAGCCATTCGTGCACTCTTTGCTAATTGGTGCTTGTTAGAATACATAGATCTCTTGGAGAGTCCTGGTATTATTTCAGGATGTTCTCTCTATGCTTATTGTAATCTGGGTTCAGGCTCTATGTCCCCCCCTTGTATTCTGCAATTTCATTAATCAAGGATTGAGGGCAGCCGCACCAGCCCTTTTTCAAAAAAAAAAAAAAAAAAAAAAATTTAAAAAGAGAATTTGGAGCATCGATGTGCACTTGCACTAACAAAAATAGATAGCACGATAACATTAAATAAATTTTTTAGTTATTAAAAAAATGTTATTTATAAATATCAAAAGTTGAGATCATTTAATAGGTGTTAGATTACTTGTATGGTCGGTGCATACAAAAAATTTTCACATAATTCATTGTCTAACTAATTACTTGCGGTTAGATCTAATTTTAAAAAGGCAAGTAAATCAGCAAACATCTCTTTACATTTAATGTCAAGGCAAGAAAATCGTTTACAATTAACATCAAGGCAAGAGAAATCTCTACTCGTGTTACATTAATATGATCATGCAAATATTTTATATGATCATAAACTAATGTCGTTTTAGCTACTTAGTTTAAGGTTAGGTTAATAACCGAAATGGAAGGTGTAGGTTAGGTTAGTTGCCTGAAAGAGAAGGTTTTAGATTAGGTTGCAGCAGCTCAAAATTAATAAATAAATAGCTACTCAATTTTGCGGGAGGAGGGCAGTTTAGTCCTTTCGTTAATGGCCCCATGGCACACTGGCTTTTTTGAATATCAAATGAGGGATCCAGGGGTCCCACAGCTCCCCTCAAGATTTTAGATCGGTGGTCCAAATGTCACCAAAACCTCCCACGTTTTCACACTGCTGAAATCACCTTCCCGCCCTTTGACGGCGACGATTTTCCACACCTTGTCCTCCGTATCCAAAAACAAAAACAAAAAATTATTAATATACAGAGGGAAATAAAACTCCTTTCCGTAAAAGACGTAACTACCCTTCGCGTCACTCTTACGAGGACTTTTGTCATGCCCCCCCCCGGATAGTTTCGTCCTTTCGTAATGCCCCACCACAATCCGACAATCCGCATCTCGCCACGCGTCCTCCTAAGCACAGCCACGATGTGATACCGAAAAGACAATAATACCCCTACCGAACTGAAAAATGGCACGCCGGGGGGGGGGGGGGACAGGAGTGACAGTCTCTTCCGCCGGATTTAATCAAAGTCATTAGCAACGTAAATTACCCCGAATAAACGCAAACCTCTGGCTTGACAGGTGGAGGGGAGGGTACATCCGTCATTTCAAGCTTCCTGCCAATAAATTATTCGTATTCGTACACGAGGGGAAAGAAAAAAATCAATATTTTTCGGGTTCCCATTCTGAAGATCCTCCGCTGGCCTCTTTTTTCTTTTTTTTTTGGTTTGTTGTAAAAAAATTGGAAAAAGGAAAAAGCGACCAAAAAAAAAATAGAATTCTAAATAAAAAAAAATGAAATAGGAAAATTTGGAAGACCTTATTATAGTCATAATTTCCTTTTTAGAATTAGTTTATACATCTCTCTCTCTGATTCTCAGTCCCTTTCCTTCTTTATTTCCAGGAACCTTTTTGTTCCTTTCTATTCCCCTCTCTCTCTCTCTCTCTCTCACAGTCTTTGTTTGATCATCACATACATTCACAATCACACCCTTCGTATTCTCTCCTTCCTTGATTTCTGCGGTTCCGGTTTCATTTCGCCGAGAAAGTCTCAAGCTTTTCTCGGTTGGTTGGATTGCTGGAAACTCAAGGGGAGGGAGGGTGCACGCAATCTCTGTGCTACCGATGCCAGACACTCGGCAGGCTCTGAAGAATGCCGTTCCCAATCAATCCGACGGTACCGTTGAAGGTAACACCCTTTTTTGATGCACCTATTTGGGAGTGTAACGATCTGATACGATGGTTTTTGGTTATGTGAATTTTTTTTTATCATGATGAGAGCAATGTGTTGTAATAATGCGTGGAATTGCTGAATTGTCTGGTTTTTATTAGGTTTGATGGTAGGTGCAATGCAGATTGTTTGATTTGATTTGATTTGGTTGTTTAAAGCTATGATGTTGATGCAAGTAGCGCTACTTTTATTTGGGTTTTCAAAGACTTTTGCTTTGTGTTTTACTATCTTGTGGATATTCGGTTTCTTTTGGGAGGTGGATATATGCCTTCAAACACTTTCCTTTCTTAGTGTTTGATTTGTTTCATCCTAGTTTACTATTTTACGTTTTAGAAGCTCTAAAATTTTGTATGCTCGGGGTTGATGCTTTTCGAGGAGCTGTATAATGCAGATTGAGGCTTTAAAAATTGAGAGATCTGATTTTTCCTCGGAATTTAATTTGGACATCTATTGCAGAGGCGTTTTGGCGGTTGACAATCAATGAGAATCAAGATGGGGGTGGTGTGGCTCAGTCTAACCTATACCCTGATCGACCTGGTGAACCCGATTGCATATATTATTTGAGGACTGGGTTGTGTGGTTATGGCAGTAACTGTCGGTTTAATCACCCTAAATATGCTTCACAGGTGATTCAGAATTACCATTTACGTGTTGTGCCTAGCCTTGATATGGTGATTGCATTTGATTGAAAGTGTTGTGAGAAACTGACTTTTTCTCTCAAATAGACGACAGTGTTTCAAGTGAATTACTATAGTTAACTGAACCTTCTGTTGCATTATTATATCTGCAGGCTGCTCAGTACAGTGGAGAACTCCCTGAAAGAGTTGGACAACCTGACTGCGGGGTAAGGTTTTCATGCGGTTGAGATTGTTCTAATTGATAAGCTTCTTTGTTGCTCAAATTTTTTTCCTTCTTTGGTTTCCTTCCTTTTATTAATATTTGCTACGCATAAAAGATAACAAATTTATGTTCCTCAGGTGCTCATTTGATAGACTTTAGAAAGGAAAACAAAAAATTCTAAAACAGAAAGTCAGATTTTAATAAGTTGATGATCCACGCAGAGATAACTGGTCTGTTGTTGATAACATATAACCTTGTTATTCATCTTTAAAAATGCATCACACAGAACTGAAGTGCAGACTGCAGATTACTATGAAATAAAATCTCTCTAAGGGAAAAAAAGGAACAGACACATTGAATGATCACAACTTTAACAAGCTTGTTCTAATAATAGTCCAGTTGTGGTTGGTCATCTCCTACATCCCAAATGGCAATGAGCAGTTTTTCATTCTTTCTCTTTCTGGCTTGTATTTCTTAATGTGTTCACAATAAGTGGGTGTGATTCCTTCTGTCATTTAACAGGGGTTACAATGTAATATCAATTTTTCTTCTTCTAAACTTCCTTCATATATCTGTCCGGATAGCCAATATGTGCACTTTGTGCTCTTGCACCTCATTCCCATCTATCTCCTTCATTTTCTTCTGTTTTTTTTTTTTGTTCTCCTTCTTAGGATCTTGGTAATGGCACTAATGCCACAAAATGATACCTTGAAAGTGAGTGATATGTAGAGTAGGAAGAATCTACTGCTATGCTTGTTCTTGTGAGATACTTTTAATAAGCAATAAATCTTTTCATGATTGTTTGAAATTCTGTGAGACATGGAGAATGAACAAGCTCGGGTTGGCACATTTGTGACTGCTTATCCCAAACATTTGTGGCAGTATTATCTGAAGACGGGGACTTGCAAATATGGGTCAACCTGTAAATTCCATCATCCAAGGGACAGGCGTGGAGCTGGACCAGTTTTATTCAACATATTAGGACTGCCCATGCATCAGGTTCTAGCCTTTACTTTGTCACTACACTGCTAATTGATTATTCTCAAGAGTGCTTTTCGTTGTAACAAGTTTGTTTTTATTCCCAGGAAGAAAAATCCTGTCCATATTACATGCGAACTGGATCATGCAAGTTTGGGCCTGCATGCAAGTTTCATCATCCCCAGCCTCCGTCATTTGGAACTGCCGTACCTGCTTTTGGATCTACAGGCTCAACAGTTGTGCCTTCTTCAGGTGTACCTTACTCAGGTGGACTTTCTGCGTGGTCATTTCCAAGAGCACCATATGTAGCAGGCCCACGTTTAGCAACTCCTCAACCTTACATGCCTGCAGTTGTTCTTTCTCCGCCTCAAGGCGTTCTACCTGCCCATGGCTGGAATACCTATGTGGTGAGTGTATTGTTTCTTTAATAGAACAACAGCTTGCTTTACTTTTGGATGTTCCTACTAGTGTCGAGAATTTGTTTGGAACACTGTTTTGTCTGTTTAAGTTGCAGTATCATAGATTGTGCAGAGCTTGACATTTTTCTTTAGAAAATTATATTTGCTTTAGCTTTTCAGTTTTTTTTTTTTTTTTCTTTGAGTTTATGCGGTGAGGACAGTTCCAAAATATCTCATCTAGCTCAGCTGAAAGTGATGCATCATTTTCTGCAAATATTTATGTGGTCCTCAGTTAATCAACTAGTCATTTTTCATAAATCAGTAGAAAGTGCACGGTCTTTTAGACAACTTGACTGGATGTCATGTCCACTTCTCTGCTTGCTTATTTTTAATCCATATCTAGGAAGAAATATTCTTCTCATGTTAACATTGAGTTCAGGATTTTGAAACCACAAAGAAAATTGCAATGTCATGCTGTATGTCTATTTGTCCTTAATTATTAACATGAATACATGTTCAGTTGAATGCTCATGAATGCCTTTGCTTTTGACTTCTCTGTTGACTAGCCCTTTGCTTTTGACATCTCTGGTTATATCAGTTATTGAATTTTCTGAGGACTGAAGTGGTTGTGGTGCGTTGAACTTTTCTTTGTTTTAATTTTGCTTTTATTTTTTCAATAGGGAAACTTGAGCCCTGTGTCTTCGACTAGCATTCTTGGATCTAATCTTGCGTACAACTCCAGAAGTCAGGGGGAATCAGCTTCCAATGGGCAGGTTCACTTGCAATCAAGTCCAAATCTCCCCCAGAGGCCTGACCAGCCTGAGTGCCGGTACTTTATGAACACTGGAACATGCAAATATGGAGCAGAATGCAAATACCATCACCCAAAAGAAAGGATTGCAGAATCCGCTACAAACCCACTTGGGCTTCCCTCAAGACCTGTAAGTTTTATTTCTAGCGCATGATATGTGCAGTGTTCAGCTCAGTTCTTACAAATGAGAGAATGCTTTTTTTATCATTGGCTTTCAGAACAAGCCGCTTACTTAATCTTTGGGTATATGCAGGGGCAACCTATATGTTCAAACTACATCATGTACGGAATTTGCAAGTACGGACCAACTTGCAGATTTGATCACCCCTTTGTGGAACATTCCGGTAACTATAGTTTTGGTATGCCTATGCTGCTTGATTCGTCTCCGCTAAGTTATCCCAGAAACTGGATAGCTCCCCAAGGATTTGAGACTTCCCCCTCTATATCATCAAAATTTCCTGATGTGGTCCAAAAATCAGAGAGCGAAAAATATCAGAACTCGGAAACAAAGGTTCCAGAAGAATCCCCTGAACGAGCTACTGGCACTTTACCTCCGTCACCATCTTCCTCCGAAACTGTACAAGACCAATCTGGTTGAAGCCCAGTTATATTTTTTGTTGGTGCACTTTGTTTATTTTTTATATCAGTACCTTGAAAGGTTGAATATTTATTACACGTTATTTCCTGCCCCCCATTTTCACCTGCAAGTTTGAGGAGGGGGATAGGTTGTTTGGAGATCGATTTGATGAGCTAAAGCCGGGGGTGCATGGGAAAGCATTTTTTTGTGGTGAATAAAACGCAGGTGGAAAATTGTAATATTCCCTTTTTTCTTTTCTCTCTTTTTATCTCTCCTTTTAACACCGTCTTTCTCTGTTTGAATGACTTGAAGTTCTTCCTTTACTTTTGATTTCAAACTTCATTGCGGGTGTGAATATCTTACTTACCTCCTGTGAATTCATACGAGATGGCCAATGTGTTGTGCGGGTTATAAAGTTGTTTTGAAGTCTGCCATAGCCATAGTAAGACACGACCCGGTGAGTCGTTACCTTTTTTCTTTACTAAACCAAAGAATCCATGTCATCGAAAAAAACCAAAGAATCCAGAAAACTCAGGGAAAAATAATCACAGTTTGTAGAGAATTATAATTAAGTACCTAATGTGCAATTAACATGTACTCAGATTATAGGTTACTCTACAGTTGTTAAACTTCGTATTCAAAATTGGATGTGCAATGTCATGAGCAATACTATCAGAGTGCAAGTGTGTAACACAACATTCAAGTGTGTTTAGCCGCGTACGTTTATTGTGAAATTTTCTACTTGTATCTTTGAATTAACAAAAGTAGTAAAATTATGGTTTGAGCACAATTTTTCAGGATATATCTAGGGGCTGTTAACGGATTATGTATTGTTGGGTTTGGATTGTCAGGTGTGTGAAAATATGCAAACTCAAACTTGACGAAATAAATAAATATCTCCCTTTCTTTTCTTTTTTTTCTTTTTTTTTTTGTGTGTGACTTGAAACTGGAGAATTAAGCAAAAGGCAAATAGCCTTCTGAAACCAAAGCCAACTTCTGAAACCAGATTTTATTGAAATAAAAAAGATTACAAAAGGAGGGGAAACAAAGCCAACTTCTGAAACCAAAAAGAAACTATACAAGCCAATTATTGAAAATGAAACTTTGGTAGACCTGAACAGTCACTGTTACATTGTGTTTGGAAAAAGGGTGGAGCCAAGTTCCACCATATCAAACCAGAGGAGGTAGAACCATAATTTGCCAAAATATCTGCCACTTGGTTACCTTCTCGAAATATATGCGAAGATTTGAAATGCATTTGAAAGATTCGGTGCAAACAATTACCCCATTCTATACGAAGCTTCTAAGGGACCAAATGAGGAGAGCGAATGAAGCCAAGATCCATAGAGGAGTCTACTTCTAACCATGGCGACTAAGCTTGGAATGTCAAGATTAGATGCAAAAGCACCAAGATAATTCCCTTTGTAATCACGAAAGACGTCCCCGTAACCTTCGAACCCAGAATCTTGCTTCCATTCACCGTCCAAATTAATTTTTATCCACTCCAAGGGTGGAGGATGTCAAATAACCTCAACAATTCTTCAAGGCCCGAAGATCATTCACAGTGTTATGCATGCTGTCAGTAGCAATACAACTTGTAGATTGAATGTGCTCAGAAATCAGCTGGCAAGTGTATAGCCCCGTCTTTAGATTTGTTCCTAGCTTGCCAAAATTTAAAATGATGCTTGATCATATATAAATATCTCTCAACATTAACTCAACCCAACATTTTCAAATGAGTTACTTAACTCAATCCATATAATCCGTCAACAAGGTCAAGTTGATTTAAGTTCGTGACTTCAGATGTCACTCATATCAAGGAGTTGGATGTTATGCTACATGAATGCAAATTTGACAAGAATAATCATCATATATATAACCAATTGAACAGCTAGCACGACAAAGTACAAGAAATGTTATTTGGCAGTGGAAGATCCAGAGAAACCATCTTGAAACATTTTCTCATTTTCATTCCCCCTTAGTTAACTCTGAAATGAGCTTTTCCAAACTATCTTATGGTCTAAAATTTTTTCAGAAAAATAATATTATAAACTGTTAATGTTCTAACTTCATCATGTGATGGTAAAGAGGGTTTAAGTTTCTTCAAAACTACAAAAAAATCTCATTAAAATTTCCATAATTTACTATACTAAAGCCCATTCAGCAAAAGGACAAACAAACCATCTTGTCCCCGAGACAGATGTTCCCAGCGGGTTTGGATAAGGAACAGGTACATACCCTTTTCTTCATTGCTTTTCCTTTGTACATGTTTGAATGTGAAAAGGAATTCAGGTGTGCCAAAGATTGGATTTTTGGGAAATATTGTCTAATTGGTCAGTGATGAGTGTTTGATCTTAATGAAACAAAGGTATTTCCAGAGAGTTTGGTAGGCGACAAGATGGTTTATTTTTTTTACTCTTTTGCTATTGAGTTGTTGTCCTGGAACTCATGCTTTTTAAATAATTGTGTGCAGATTTTCGGCATGGTAGAGAAGGAGATGGAATACAGGGTTGAGTTGTTCAACAAGTAAGTTTTCTGCATTGTATTTTAGTTGATGTCACAAACGAGTGGGGTTTTTGCAAGGTAGTATTTGAATCCAACTTCTTTTCTATCTCAGCTCCAATAGTTTGAGCAATTAATTTGGGTGCTTCTTTGCCATGCACATTGTCTTCCATTCATTCATTTATTTTGGCTTTTCACACCTGCTTCCTTCTATTTCCATTAGCTCTCATACTTTATTTGATCAAACAACATGGTTCAATAATACTTTCTGCGCCTACACATCTAGCTGTTGCCAATAATCTCTCCGATTTTGTTATTCGCCGTGCATGCATCAATTGGCACTTCTTTGCCTATTTGGGTGAGTTGCTTTTTATTTTTTATGTTTTTTTTTTATTCTTGAATTTTAACTGTTTTAGTTCTTCATATTTTTTATTCAAATCCTTTTGAGTTTGGTTATTTGCATATGCATATGGTGTATCTTTGAGCCGATAATGAATTAAACAGTTGATGCATATGGCACACAACCCTCAAACTCCAGAATGCCTGTTTGAAATTGCTTTATTGATTGACGAAATGCGTATGGCTGTTTTTTGTCAGCCTCGGTCTTTATATTGATCAATTTAAGTGGAATGTGATGATAAACTTTTTTTAATTCCATTATGGCCATGTTTGTTTCCCAGAATCTGGGCATTGGGAAAGGAAAGTGTTTCATTTCCTGCGTTTGGGACAGCCAAGGAAGGGAAATTGGTTCCCAAAGGAAAGGAAAAAGTGGAGGAAATTGGGGAGGCCCTCCCCTCAGGATTCACTTTCCCAATGGAAAGGAAAATGATTCCTTTCCTTTCCACCAACCAAACATGGCCTATGTCTATTTCTAATACAAGAGGCTGAGTTATGTCTAATTCCAATACAAGAGGCTGAATTATGTCTAAATGATTTTTATCGAATTCCATTATGCCTAATTCATATCTATTATTTTAATAGAAGAGGCTGTAAAAACAAGACTTTTTTTTTTTTTCTTTCCTAAACGATGACAGTACATTCAGTACTTACTGATGTGCATTCTTCATATAGTAATCTGGCATTTTGAAATTGTCGCATTCATGAATTTTGTGGAAAAATACTCTTGCTTCACAAATCACTAACTTCACCAATTCCATAATAGAGATGGAGTGCAAGAAGACCTGTGTTTTGTATGTTGGTTCTAAAGTGATGGGTTTTGTATCATTTTCATTGTAGATTTTCATCAATGTTCCATTCTGGTACTATGGTCTCCACTCTTGACTCAACGAACCAAGAGCAAGTTTGTTGTGGTCCTTGAGACCTTTCTCAAGTAAGTCATTTCCCTTCATTATTAGCCATCAAAGATCTGATTTTGACTCCATTATAAACTTGACATTTGCGAAATGAACGAAAATTGTGTATATTTTTAGGTAAATTCCAGCTGAGGAGATACCGATTCAGTATGGTGGTTTCAAGAGAGAAATTGACATCAAGTTCTTCTTCTCTGAAGATGGTTCTGTTTTTGAGCAACTCTCAAGGCCGTATCAAAGCAAACCATAGAAATTGATGTAGCTCAGGTACTAATAATTTTTTTTATTTGTTTGGATACCGAAAATTGAGGAGGATAATAACAGAAGTTTATTTGAGGCTGCTTTTTGGTTCTCTAGCGCATTTTGCAGAGATTCTGGTATTTGATTGTTTGTTTTGTTTTTCTTTTCTGATTCTTTCAATTGTTTTGTATGTGAAAATTTTGTTGGGTAGATTTGCCCAACTATTTGTGTTAGACTGAATGAGCAAAACAATCTCATGATCAATTCACAAGAACATAAACACACTGAATATTAACCAATGCCACATGAACCAAAATACAAGTTTATGAGCTAACCTTCTGCGGTGTTGGGAGCCATTGCAGAAGCACTAAACGATCTTGACGACAAACACAAGTTGATCTTCTCCTCAGCTCTGAATTTAAGCTCCTTTTATGGGGCAGGACTTGATGCTTTGTAACAGAGAGAGCAGGGACCAACACTTCATATATATATTGGTTATGGTCCTAAGAATCCTCTCATAAAAATGTTTCTTAGAAACCAAGTCACCAACAACTAGAAAACCTAATGCAACACTAAGTCGAATTACAATGTAATCCAACTAATGGATTCCTAACCTATGAGCTGATATAATTAACTCAATAGGTTCCTAGGTTTTGTACTTAACATACAACTCCTATTTATGAACAAAATTCCAATCCCATTTGTAAACTTAATATAGATGATGATAGGTCCACTTTTATTCTAACAGTTTGTGTAAGAATTTGACAGTAAAAGGAAATATAATACAGGTTATGGATTCAAAATCATAGATATGTATGTATATGTATATACCTGCCTCACTAGCTACCCTCATCTTCAACAGATAGCACACGGACCGGCAGCTTTATTCTACAAGACTTTATCACATCAATTAACAAAACACCAAAACCCTTTAACCAGGTGGCCAATTAACTAACTGTAACCGTGCTATGCTTACTCTGTTATGAAGTCTTTGCTAACTTCTAAATGGATGGGTTCATTTGATAATGATGTTAAGGTGATAAAATTGATTTTGTTCTCATTTTGTGCCTGATTTGATATATAATTTAGAGTTTAGATGCTAGAAGAGATGGAACTCAGAATATCCCAACCATTGTTAAATTCATAGTGTTAATCTTCATTTCAGGTCAAGAAGGGGGTAGCACGAGCAATGAAGGCACAGAAAACATGGGCAAAGAGTAGCTTCAAACAAAGAAAGAAACCTGTTTCTTCGGGTTATTCTCAAGTATATAATAGAACACCAAGACCTTATATGTGAGAATTCAGTTAGAAAGAAATCAATTGATAATTGTTATACAACTAGAATGCAATTATATATTACCCGCAGCAAAGCGCGGGCTCTCTAACTAGTATTTGTCGATATTCTAAAATTTTTACCGAAATCTAAATAGCTAACTGTAGCAAATTGTCGATTATGAGGCATGGTGAAGTCAAAAAGTGGAATTAATTAAGGGTATGGGACAGATTGGAAATACCGTATTACAGGACACGTGGAGTGGATTATAAGCAAAGGGAGAAGCATGTACAGCTGTCGGTTGTTGCCTTCAAGAACTTCCACACTCTCATAGAAAGCCCGCCATGGTTTTCTACTAGGCGACTAGCTTGACGAAGAGCCGTTGCCGGTTGTTTTAACCGGGAAACCTGCTGCTCCCAGTACTCAACTTCTAGGTTCTATTGAAAATCAATAGAATAGATTCAAAACATAACTGGGGAAATATGGATATATATTTTGATATACGTAGTTACGTACGAGTATAGGGCGGAGCTATCCTATTTAGTGCTTTCGCCTTCCCTAGATATTCACATTTGTATTTAACTAGTTTGGAGATGGGGATGAAAACTATGCAAAATTGTGCTCAATTTCGTACGTGACAAATTTCTGTCAAGATCTCTTGTTTGGTTTTGGAGAAGAATCCACGAACATGCATGATTTTCATATGAAGCCGTATCTCTTTTGCTTTCAAGAAGCAAGGTAAAAGTAATTTTGCAGCATAATTAGGGTTAGAAAATTATAGGTGGTGGTGATGATTTAATGAATGAATTACCCTACCAACTAAGTAAATCTAAGAATAGAGTTTTGATCTTTCAAAAAGAAGAAGAAGAGAGAGTTTTGATAGGTAAAACGAAACCAGAGGCGTGAATGTGAATTTGGAGGAGATGATGGAATAAACTCATAAAGAGAGAGAGAGAGTCAGAGAGAGACTGGTGGTCTGGAAAATGGATGACTTGACGGTCAGAGTGGAGCCCAAACCCCATTACCATCGTTGAACCTTGGTCGGAGGTGGTGTCGATCAGTAACCTCCTCTTCTTTTTCTTTTCCTTTTTTCTTTTTTTTTTTAATGAGAAAAATAGTTCTAAAATACAATCTCGATCTTTTCTAAATCGGACACTAATATGTCGAAGTTGAAAGCAAGAAAATACTTCAGGCTATCAGTTATATTATACCTACTCTTTAGAGTAGCCAAAGAACAACAACGAAATTTGATTCACAAGAAATATATGATGAAATTGATGTTATCAAACAATAGTAATACTCCTGTGTTAGAATCTCCTTGAACAATAACTCTTTGGAAACCTTCAATCCATCCTGCCATGAGACCAAAACCCTCAGCTTGCAATTTATTGCCCTTGCCTAAATTTTAAGAACCAGCAGCCAAGGGGCAGCATTGTCAGACTCATACCGAATGCCATCGTCCTCAATGAACAGAGATTCGTTTTGTTTTGCAGCTTTGCTTTTTCATTTTCAAGGGAAATAGTAAAAACCATCATGTATCTGCCCCTTTGCCTTTAATCACTTTCATTAGCTTAATAAATAGCTCCTGCATCGCAATTATACTGTACACCGAAATTATTGTACCAGACAACAGCGTAATAATGATAAATTATTGTAGAAAGTAGAAATTATGTCCAAAATTTCGAAGTTGTCAGTATCATTTAATCTAGTCTTTATTTAGTAAGAAAAAAACTATGAGTCGAACTCATGAATTGGTTGTTGTGTATGTATAATTAATTATTATGTAATAAAAATCGGATATGTTAAAATTGTCTTCTCTGATTGCGATTATAAGAAACGTCAATAACACTCTCCAATATTGGATGCTTCACTTGTACTTATTTGGGGTATAAGCCATGCAAACTTGTCATATCAAAGCTTTCTTCTCCGTCCGGCGGCACGTCCTAGCGACGTCGTCGTCGGACAGGACCGTTTGGTTTAGCGACTTTCGTGGCTGCTGTGCTGGTTGGTGGTGAGGCCTTGGGTCTGGATTTCGGTTTCAGGATGGGGAAGGTACGTTAGGATAACCAAAAGAGAGTTCAGAGTCGATGGTGGCGGATGGGGTTGAAAGGGGGATGCAGGTGGCCTACACCGCTACGTAGCGCCGAGGCTTGATGGTGCAGTGGGCGGCGCGGTGAAGGGAAGATGGGATCGGAGGTCTTTCTGCCTTGGGGAGATCGATCTGATCTCAATCGATCAATGGTGCCATACCATATCTGGTATCTGGGCAACGTTGGTTGGCATCTGGGGTTTGGCTAGCCGTGCGGCGTTAACAGTGGTGCTTCGACGGCGGTGAGAGCTCGATGGGTGAATGGGGGTGGTAGTACGATGGTAGGGAGGCGGCAGGAGCTCGTTTGGGTCGGGTGGGGCCTTCCCACATTCTTGGACGGATCTTGGACCTAGGTTCTCGTGTTGGGCCCAATCTGGGCTGGGTTGTTCTTTGTTTTCAGCTATTTTGCTTTTTTAATTGTAGTTTATTTTCTGCTTTCAATAAGTTCCGAACACTACATTGTTTGGAGATGTGGGCTTTGTCCCTGCCTGTGCACCTTGCGTGCCATGTCTACTCTAGGTAGGCGGCGAGTTCCTTGCTTTGTCAAATGGTCGCAGCCTCCTAGTGGCAGAATGAAACTTAGTGTCACCGAGTTATATTTCCGGTGGCAACATACTGGGAAAGCTGATAGTATTAGTAACTTATGGCTCCACGTGAGCATTATCTTTCCGGTTTGTCACCACAATTGTAAAGCGAATGGAGTAGCCTATGGTGCACTCTTCGCTAAATGGTGCATATTAGAATGCATTTCCTTAGGTGAGACGCTTGTTATTATTTCAGGTGATTATTGTAATTTGGGGTTAAGACACTATGTCCCCCTCATGTATTCTATGGTTTCATTAATGGATAAGGCGTAAGGGCAGCCGCACTGGTCCTTTTTTTTAAAAAAAAAAGGTTATTATCACAAATGGTACCTGAACTATACCTCAATTTTATTGATGGTACCTGAACTTCAATTTTGATCACAACCAGTACCCGAACTTTTCGATTTCATTTTAAATGGTACCTAGAGCCACCTCCGGTCACTATTCCGACTAAAAACGGCAAGGGAGGCGATCATAGTGATGATTTTTGATGATTTCAAGGGTTGCGATCATATATAGTGATGATTTTTTGGTAATAGACTTGCCTTGAACTTGTTTTTTTGTTTTTTATTTTTTTAGATTTGGGTTTTTTGGCCGGAATAGTGACCAAAGGTGGCCTTAGGTACTATTTAAAATGAAATCGAAAAGTTCGGGTACTGGTTGTGATCAAAATTGAAGTTCAGGTACCATCGATAAAATAGAGGAAAAGTTCAGGTACCATTTGTGATAATAACCCAAAAAAAAAAATTTCTTTAAAAAAAAAAATTTGATAAACAAAAAGAAAAGAAAAGAAAAGGGATATACCAATTTGAGCTATCTTCACGGAAAATAGCAGATTTTAATAATAAAGTTGTGATGGAAGATGAAATTCATAGTTACCTTGGGAAAACGTTGTTTCACGTGATTGATTGTTTCACGAATCTGTATTTTGCTTATTCCATGATGAAAAGGTTAGTGAATCTTCTATAGCAAAGAAAAAGATAATAAGACATTTTACTATTTGAATTTAAAGGCCTTCAAAAAAAACAAATAACTTTTTAGCTATAGACATTGGAATCAAAATTCATATGATTTTTTACTGTACTCGGTTTTTTTTTGCTGAAGAGCCAAGTATGACATTAGTATACGTGAGTTGTTTAGTAATTATTTAGTACGTATAATGTTTCATCGAACAAAACAACATATTCATTAACAATTAAGAAAGATAAATCACACGGCTTAACCAAAATAAAATAAAATCAACCAATCAAATATCCAACATAAGACCTTATCATGTTTCATAGGTCGAATGCAAGTGCTCATGCCCATGATGCTATAATGGAGCAGTCCCCAACGGCTTTCTACTAGTCAAGCTCAGAGGCTCGAGCCTACAATGCTGCAATCCAGCATCCAATCAAAGTGTACTGGTCAGGCTCAAAGGATCAACCTTGTTAAACAAAAACGGAGCAGCCCTTTTTGAATCCTAGCTATGTGACGGTTAACTATCAAGGACTCCCAATACATGACTCCTGTACTTGGGTATGCCTTGACCTTTTACTTTGTCCCTCTAGGTCAAGGATCAGAACTTTTGTTTTCATATGACCCCAATAATATATGGTACGATTAAATAGTGTGATTTTAGAGAGAGAAAAAATTTAAATGAAATTATTGTATCACGTAACATGTCCGACTTATCAACTTTAATTGTTTAGTTAGAAACCAAACTATATTCCACGTGTCACTAATGTTTCTCCCAACTCTATCTTCATATCTTTTGTTTTACTTTATTAGAGTCTCTCGTTAGACTAATGATTACTAGATCGTCTTAACACTTTAATGGTAAGTATTTATTACTCACTTAACCGTTACTTTTATAAATATTCATTGCTCTTAATCCTATTGTTATCTTTTCTTAAATGCCTATGTTGTGAAAGATATATATATATATATATATATATATATATATATATATATATATATATATATATATATATATATATATATATATATTTGCTTGGAGTTTGTCTGTACGAAAGAAAAACTAGAACTAATTAAGAAGAACACGACCACCTGGGCCAATTAGACCTTTTGCCTATTAAACGAAGGTTAGACAACCAAAAGATGGAACAATAACAACATTTATAGGCCTGAAAGAAACAGAAGAACGCCCAATAATAACTCCAAAGAAGAACCTTCGAAATATGGTTCTTTGTATAAATTTGTCTATAATACATGACATTTACAGTTACAACCAAATGAAGCTATATTTTCAATTATATATAGGAGAAGTTGGACTTAGATCATTTGCTTGTCCAAATAGAGAGTTTACCCTTTGTTTGGCAATATATAGTAGGATGATTAGTTTGTGTAGATTTTCAATACCCACATCCACATGGAAAACTTTTTAGCTTCCTGAACTGAAGTTAAAATCGGTTGATTGTATAGTTGTCACAATTGCCATCTTTCATACCATTCATGCTCTAATATCTTGTCATTACATTCGAACTTGTGCAGCCACTTGATACTTCTTTTGGGTGAAAGAAGATGCTGTCATCTGGTCCAAGAACAATTGCGACTGGTCTTTTATTGTCATTAAGATACTCTAATCTCTCTTGTTGTTGTTGTTGTTGGTATTTTTATGTTCCCTATTTTTCTTATTTTTGTGGCAAGTTATACACTCCCTACTTGAGGATCATATAATTCTTGAGTCACATTAAGATGTACGTGGACCAAGTAATGTCGAGCTCAAAGTGCACATGTCCATAATGCTACAATGCAGTCCCAACAATTCCCTAGTGACTGAGGACCAAAGGCTCAAGCCTAAAATCGAACATCTCAAATCAAGTTGTACTAGTTCGGTTCAAGGGTTCCAGTTTATAAGACAAACTGACAAACCAAGAAGCCCTTTGTTGAATTCTCTGCGATCGTCACTCGTCAGCAATTAAGGACTCTTGGTCCTCGACATCTATACTCAAATTCGGCTTTTAGAATAAATAAGATTTCTTAAGAACTCTGATCAACGCCTTTTACTTTGTTTATGTAAATTGATGATCCAAAATTTTCCTATGAATCCCATTATATATAGTCCCTTAAATTGTATCACTTGTTGTGTGATGAATGTACCACATGACACTTTCGACCTACAAATCACAATTATTCATTTACAAAATTCAAACCGATAATACTTGTATGTTATGAAAAGAAGCCACAATCTGCTGGCTATATTGCCGCATGTGTCCCATTGGAACAACGAACAGATGTAAGCTACTCCAAAGTCTTAATGCATCCTCGTATATTTTGTTTTTCTTTATTAGAGGTTCCATATACGACAAATGTTTGCTAACAATAAGCAATTATTACTCACGTAACCGTTATTTTTCCGAATCATTGGTCGTAATCATCCACGATAACTTTAGCATCAAAATGTACATAACTGTCATACTAGTGATCTTGTAATGTCGCTAAAAATATTTATTTTCCAAAAAAAAAAAGAGTAAGAAACTTCTAGTGAAATAAAAATTCTAGGGTTCCTTCTCCAAAATAAAGAAAAGATTATGAAAATGGCATTGTTTCAAATGCTGATGTTGGAAAAACTTTTGAGCATTGATTGATAGAGAAACGCTGTAGAGCTAAACCAGTTAGCTTCATATCAAGAAACGAACCATATTTTAGACCAACTTTTAAACTTTTAGGCCACATGGAATATTCAATTTTTAGATAAATAGATCAGTTTGGTAAATTTTCAATCACATTGATGATGGTTTGAATAATCCTTACAATGTAATTTGAATAATATACTATGAATCTCACTCGGATATTGGTGAAATTACAGACTTTTTGGTTCAAAAGAAAAGAAAAGAAAAGAAAATCCCGAAAGGACAACCAAAAAAAAAAAAAAAGAAAAAAAAAAAAGCAGAAAAGATGCCACGTAGTTGGTCTGTGCGATGGCGTTTGTGTAATTTCCACGCGGCAATTTCTTTTTCCGCATTCGGCTTCGGACCGAATAAAAAAGGCGATGAGACGATAACAAAACGATGAGAGAGGGAGGAAGAGAGAAATAAAAACCAGAGCGAAATAAGAAGAAGAAAGTGATCGGAGAAACACCCATCTCTCGACCCAACAAAACTGAAACCACATCCTATCAACCCCTTCCCAATCTGAGAAAACCTCAAAAGGAGGTGGTAGAAGAGAACTGGTAGAGCGGCCAAAACCCACCACCACCACCATCATCACATCTGTTCATAAGATAGGCCCTCTCACCTACCTACCATCTCCTTTTCTCTTTCTTTGCTCTTTGATTATCTATATATCTTTTCCGTTTTTCTCTCCTATTCCAATCCCCATGCGGCGAGCAGGCAGAGCCACCGCTGCTGCAGCCAACAACCAATCACCGGCATCATGCAAGAAGCCCCGGGCGGCAGCCGCAGCCCCGAAAACGACGCCATCTTCGTCGCAGCAGCAACCGCAAATCAGATTCCGCGGCGTGCGGAAGCGGCCGTGGGGCCGATTCGCCGCCGAGATCAGAGACCCGTGGAAGAAGACGCGTGTCTGGCTCGGGACCTTCGATTCCGCCGAGGACGCGGCCAGAGCGTATGACGCCGCCGCCCGATCGTTACGGGGGCCCAAGGCCAAGACCAACTTCTCCCTGCCCTGCGATCCTTTCTACGGCGGCGATTTCAACGACGACGCGATTTGCTCCAAGATCGATGTGATTCAGGCCAGCCGGCCGACCTCCAGCAGCCTCAGCAGCACCGTCGAGTCCTTCAGCGGACCGAGGGTCAACTCCGGCAAGCCTCCTCCGATGAAACCCACGCAGCGGAGACCGGTGTATCCGGTTTCGCCAGAGGACTGCCACAGCGATTGTGACTCATCTTCCTCCGTCGTCGACGACGGTGACGATTGCGTCCTCACGTCGTCTTTCCGCAAAGCCCTGCCCTTCGATCTGAACATGCCGCCGCCGATGGATGGTTTTGATTTCTCCGGCGACAACGTGGATGATCACGATCTTCAAGCCACCGCGCTCTGCCTCTGATTCTAAATAATGGTCCCTTTTAATTTCCATCTTCTACCATATTTTCTTCTCTGGAATATCTTATTAAAAAAAAAAAAAAATCTGGTACTGGTGGGTGAGAGAAGAATTTGAGTTTTCTTATCTTTGTTTTTGTTGTTATCTTCGAAATCTGCTCTGTTAGAATATTGTTCTTTGTTGTTGTTGTAGAATAGCATATGGGGTTTTCTTCAACTTTGATGGGCTCCGGAATATCGTCATCGTCATCGTCATCGTCTGTACTATTAAAGCTAATATAGATCTGGTTACAAATCAGTGGATCTGACTTCTGGGTTTGCTTGCCTTCTTGATCAGATTCACTTTCATCATCACCCATCTTATATTTTCCCCTTTTCTGTACAAAAACATTATCTAAATCTAAAAAGAAAAAATCTCCTCCTCATTTTGATTGTTCTTTTGATCTTGATCCTCCTTGTTAGCATTTGCATAACATTCAATTATAAATGCATGACATTCAATTATGAGATATGGGTCTAGATCATTGTGGGCATTTGTGGTTGAAGGGGGGTATGGTATGCATGTTGAATTGAAAATATTATTGAAAATTGTGATGGTAGGATAAGAACGAAGTGACATTAGGTGGTGATTTGTGAAGGTAGTAAAGAATGGTCATAATAATAAATGGGAAAGAGGGGAAGGAAAGGGTATGGTATGGAAGAAGTAGAGTATAGAGGAGAGGAGGTGGGGGTTGCACTTTGTTTGGTGAGGATGCATCTTCTTCTTGATAGGGTTTTTGATAAGAGCCATTAAATTGCACATGTGATGCAGATTCTTTTGCACTACTGGTTGGTTGACAGGTTGAGTGTCAAAATATATCAAATATATCCCCAAACCCCAAGAAGACCTTGCAGACTGCACCCTTCCCCCTAACTTTTGCAGAATAATGCAGAAGAAGATGTTTAGGGTTCCCCCCTCACCTCACATGGGTTTTCTTTTTCTTTTCACTCCCCTCCAGAAAGAAATAAAGAAACGAGGAAAAAAATAAAAGGAAAAGAAAAAGAGACCACATGTTTATGTGTGTAATACTGTTATTCTTGTATAAGCAATGGTCTACAAGGCACAAGCTTCCATTGCATAGTTCCAACTTCCAACCCTGGAAGTACTTGTTGATCATCCTAGTCGGTGAGTTAGGAACATCTTTTTTCTTCGTTGGACTTTGAGTTCAACTTAAGTTGCTTGTTCTTTGGATTCGTTTTGGTTTCGGTGTCTTCTGAAACCATTTTTCTTATTGTTGCTCTTTGGTGAGTGTTAGTTGTTGGAAAGACGTGGCAAACTGGCAATTGGTCTTGTCATGTCTTATGCATAAAATGATTCCCATAAGTAGGTTCCTTGTTTCTTTTGCTCATAGAGATTAGAGACTTTAACAAAAGTGAAACACAAATCGGCCCTTTAAGTCGAATTTTACATGTATTTGGGGTTTTCTTTTGCGTTTTACCAACAAGAAAGAGAATCACAAGGTGTTTTCAAAGGAGCAATCCCTAAAGGATATTTTTACGAGTCATGCACGAAAAATAATGCGCTCGTAAATAAAATGTTACGTGCATGTCAAGAAAATTTTATTTTGTAAGAGTTTAAAGGGTCACTTTAGGAACAATTTTTTAAGAAAATTTATCTAAATAATACTTTATGTGAAGACATGCATGAAAAATGATACGCTCGTAAATAAAATGTTACGTGCATGTTAAGAACTTCTTATTTTGTAAGAGTTTAGACCGTCACTTTAGGAACAATCTTTTAAGAAAAGTTATGTAAATAACAATTTACGTGAAGACATGCACAAAATGACATTCTCGTAAATAAATTTACACATACGTTACGAAATGTCAAAAATTCGTTATCGTTTATGTAAATGGTCTATGTTGGGTTTCCATTAAAGGATTTTTAATTGACCTTGATATATTTTATTTGGGGTCTCTTCATTGAATCACATTACTCTTTACAGTCTTATCCTTTGTAAAACTAAAAAAATGAACAAGAATACAAAATTTTAATCAATTCCAATAACCAAGCACCAAACCTTACATACGTCTAATGTCTTAGTAGTAGAAACTCCAGGTCTTTGTGATGGCTTATTCATGCCTCAAGTTTGGTTTTTGGATCTTCCAAGTGAAAGGTGAGTCTAAGACTTTGATTAATTGTATCAATGAATGTTTACTCCATACCTTGGAGGATCAAGTCGATCATGACAGATATCCAAAACCTTGTTCTCTCTTTCGAAGAAATCAGTTTCATACACACTAAACTATTTTTGTGGCTAATCGATTGGTAAACATCGGGCACAAGATTTGCTTAACTGGCTTTTGGACCAAGTTTTTACCTCACTCCGTATGTGATGTTGTTGTATTTGATAACCTAAACCTTACCCCTAAGGACTCCTCACTTTTCTAGTGTTAGGCTTTACCCTCTCCAGATTCCAAGTTGTAAGTTGTAAGCTACTCCACCACTAGATACATCCCAATCTAAAGAGTATAAATAGCAGAGTAAAAGGAGAAAGTAAAATCCTACGGCCATAATTCTCATCTTCCTCGCCAAAACTAAGTTGAAGGGTCCAAAATACTCGTCTGTGACACTACAGACGTCAATAAGCTTCAAGCTTCGAGCTAAAGGTTCCCTCCTACAAATTAGGTTGTGGGTTCCTCTGAATCGTTTCCCCAACTCACCGATCTCAATTAGAATAGAATGCGCCATGAACCGACTTAGAGGCTCAGGGAAGCTATTTTCTCAGTCTCTGCCCCAATTAAGGACTAATATGAGGCATAGAGCTCTGAGATCATGGACTGCTGTTCAGGACACTTTTTTTTCAACCAAGGTAATTGCTTTTTTGAATTTCCAGGGTTTTCTTTGAGTTTGAGGAATTGGGTATCGATTGATTTTCATGTTCTCTGTTTGTGAATGATTTTCAGGATGTGTTTGAAAGTCATAAGGTGGTGTTCACAGTTGGAACTTCTATAGCTTCAGTTGCCACAGCATGGATTGGTGAGTTCTTGTTCCGTTGCCTTTTGATTCTCAATTCCAGTTTGCTTTTTCTGCATACATGTTTCTTTTATGATCACCAAATTGATAAAAAGGGTGTGACTTTGCACCATGGATATAAATTAATTAAGCAAACTATATGGGAATGAGAGTGGCATTTTGGCATTCCACTTCAATTGGGGATTGAAATATTGGCAGACAGTGAGGTTTTAATTTGTTTGAAGCCCTCATTCAAACAAGTTTGTTAAAGGGTGTGTGATTTTTAGGGATAGAGAGGAGGCTGAACTGAACCTGAGTATAGAGCAGTTTTTAGTCCAAATTATGTTATGTTTGTTATAATATAAACTTCAAATGTATGATCTTTTCTACTTATAGGTGACTCTAGTGCTAGATTTTTGTAGTGGCAAATTAATTGTAGTGTAATGAATTACTGATCATTTCCCGATATGTATGAACCTTTTGGGATATTCGAGAAACAAATAATTCGTTGTTTATTTTCAGTGATGCATTGAGTTGCAAATATTTTCCTTGAATCTTATTAATATCATTTCTGTTCGGTGACCTGTTAGAAAGGGTTTCTTATTTAATACACATCCGGTGATGGATGCAGGATATACTGTACGCCACTTACATGATACAAGAGTTGATCGGAGGCTTGAGTCGATTGAAAAAACTGTAAGCACAGTATTGAAAGTTATTGACATTTGGCTACCAAATCCTTCATACCTTGTAACAGTGATTATATTGTTCAATTCTAAAGAGACTTTTTTTTTTGGGTTACAATTTTAAAGAAACACTTTTGGCTATAAACAAAGATTTCTGTTAGCTCTACTTATATATGCCTTGTACTTTTGTTTTCATCCATTTCTGATATTATCATTTTGATGATGCATCATATAAACAAGCAGTATAGGTTTTAGTTTATCCGTGCAACCAGAATCTACATTTACTTGATTGTTTGGTTCACTAATGCTGGTTAGAGTATATTTTCTCTACAGCTCACCTTTTCTTGTATCTCTGGCAGATAAAAGAAAATCATCATATTAAAGAATCAGAAATAAGAGAAGTTATTGGTTCTGGAAGTATCAGTCTTTCTTCATGCATCGCCACTGCTGGAACCACTTTGATCATCGGGTTTGTTCTTAAATCTTATTATGAAGCTACATATTTGAATTATTCAGTGTTCTTATGATTTACACTACCGTTCTAGTGCTCACTCTAGTAATAATGTTAGACAATAATTTCAAGAGCTCTATCAAGTCCACCCAGAGGTTATGGAGTTGTGGGAGTCTCACATGAAGTGGTCACTAAACAACCATGGGATAGCTTTCCTCAGAGGTTTAATTGATAAGAGTTGAGGTGCTCTTGGAAGTTAAATTAAGTGATATCATTTTGTTCTTGTGATAGATCAGATAAAATTTGAATTCCTGTTCTATGCTAGTGGTAATCTCTAATGGGGATCACCGTAAAAACTTGGAGAAGAATTATTTTCGCTTAAAAGTTGGAACAAATTATATAAACAGTAATTTGCTCGAGTCAGTCGTGCCATTACCTCTTAGTCTATTACAGTATCACTGATAGGTAGTTTGTCTATCCTCCTGATTGTATATTCATTCTTCTTTGTTGCCGCACTTTTGGTTTCTAGCAACTGAGGTTTAGCTTTTTGACTGTCTTTGATATTCTTATGTTTCAACTTCTTTAACTGAACTGCAGCTATGCTTTGGGTTGGCGAGGTGGAAGGTGGTTTGCAAATAAGCAGTTCAGAAAGGAGCAGATGAAGTTGCTAGGGCACGTTAAGCCTAAAAGGTGGCAATTGCTTAGGCAGCGGATACAACAACCTAAAGGATGGCAATTCCAATTTCTTAAAAGACCATTACTCAAACACAAAACACCAGAAAATGCAGTCAAAACGTGTGAAAAGATCAAGGACACTCAAACTGCACATAATTTGGAGAATCCTGTTAATCTTGTTAGCAAACAGATGTCATGACAGGTTCTTGGTTTACTGATATAGTTTCCTATTTGTTTGAGGTCGGTTTTTGTTTCCTGTAAAATTGTATTTGTCATAGTGGGAATATAAGTTATAAGAGTCGTCGATCAATAGGAATTGAACTGAACGTTGTCTATTTATTCTTGAATAAATCTAATTTTCTTCCTAGATATGCACTTGGAAAATACACCAACCCACGGACTTTGGCATTTGGCTTCAGTAAATCTAAGCAACCTGATAAAGTTGTAAAGGTATAATGTACCCTTGGTTTTTGCTAAGATTTTGTTCTACCATGTTGAGCCATACCCATCTTGTATGATTATGGACCGCCCGGAGCTTTTGCAAAGTTGGTCTTTGGTTGATTGCTAATATAAACCAGTCTCATTGTATTCAACATGGACGTTGAAGAACATAGTAGAATTTTCTAGGAGTTGTGATTAGAAAGCAGAGTTCTCTCAATCAAAGGATAGAGGATCGGATTATATGAGTTTTGACCGTCTTTTTCATCTGCTTATGATATCTGCATAAATGTAGCAACTTTGTTTACCAAATGAGGGTGATAGTCTTGGTTTTCTAAGCCTGCATGCATGGGCAGTACGTCTTCATGGCTTCATCTATTACTAGTGAGACAAAAGTAACAGTACCAACGAAGTACCAAGTATAATTCTCTGGAATGAACATATTTTTGGGTTTGCATACTTGGATCACTTGCTTGTCTGAAATTTGAAATAATCAAGGAAATTCTTGTTTAATATGGAATCGAGGTAGCGGTGAAATCCAAGGTTGTTGAAGTTTTCTGATTGTTTTAAATTACAAAAAAGGTAGGCCCTTTAGATCCCTTGTTTTAACAATACAGTTCAAAACCACTAAGCAATCTGTTGACAAAAGTTGTATGACTCTGTGAGCTCCTCATGTGAAGGTCCATTTCTGTTTTTATCTGTTTTTTCCGTACCTATAAAAAATGGCAGAACCTTTATTATTATAACAAATGAAGATGGCGAACATTGGTACCCCTATCATTGTAGTTGTTCTGTTCTGGGGGTTGGCAGTTGGAACTCGAACAAAGCTGTTCTCTGAAGAAGATGGGATTGCTGTTTCGGCGTTGGCTCCATCTGGTAGTGATGGCATTTGTGCATCAATGGTGGAAGCACAAGGCTATCTTTGTGAAGAACACACAGTATGTGCTGCTTTCTTTCTGTTCAATTTATCAATGAGTTGCAAATCACTTTTAGTAGACGTTGAGGGATATTAATTAGTTGCATTTGGTTTACAGGTGACAACAGAAGATGGCTACATACTCGGTATGCAGAGAATTCCAGGGGGGAAGTCTGGGGCGACATCAGGAAACAAGGTACCGGTTCTTCTACAACATGGACTCCTCATGGTGAGTACTTCTGTTGCAGGAAGTTGAGTTTTCTGTAAGTTCAGTAAAATTAGTATGAACTGAGATGTAACAGTTTATATGGTGTGTTGTGAGCAGGATGGGATAACATGGCTGCTCCTACCTCCAGACCAAGCTTTGGCATTCCTCTTGGCGGATAATGGGTATGAGGTGTGGATTGCCAATACCCGTGGAACCCAATATAGCCTCGGCCATACATCACTCACACCTGATGATCCGGTAAATACATGTCATTCTCCTTATCAAATCTCCTCTTGTTGTCACCATTTTGTTCAATAATTTTCGCTCTTTTCCAGGCTTATTGGGAATGGTCATGGGATGAATTGGTGGCTTATGACCTCCCGGCCACATACCAATATGTGCATAACCAAGCAGGACAGAAGATTCATTATGTTGGACATTCACTGGTGAATTTTACAATTCTGCAGTTTTGCTACTCCTATTCTGTTCTGTGATTTATTTGAAGATATAATGTAGGCATCTTAAGTGATGGGGAGTGTGGAATTATTTTGTAGGGAACTTTGATTGCTCTTGGTGCTTTTTCAAAAGACCAGCTAGTGAACATGTTGAGATCAGCTGTCTTACTTAGCCCAATTGCTCATGTTGGTCAGATGACCTCACCCCTTGCAAGAGCTGCTGCTGAAAACTTTATTGCTGAGGTGAGTGCAATTCCTTTTTCTATCTCTTTTAGTTTGTCCAACCGAACCATAGTCTTTGACAATCTATTGTCTTCTTATAACAGGCTTTATACAAGGCAGGTTATAGAGAATTTAATCCACGATTGTAAGAACAATGCTTGTTCACTTGTTCATTAAATTCTTGAAAACAATTCACAGATAGTAACTATGTTCTTTGTTAATAGAGAGGCAATAATCAAAGTTCTTAATGCATCATGTGCGAAATCAGGCGTTGACTGCACAAACCTCTTGACCTCTTTCACAGGTATGTCCCTACATTTCTAGATTCCTACTAATACTAGCACTTAAAACATCGTCTGTTGACTTGGAATTTATGTTAACTTGTAGGCCAGAATTGCTGCTTAAATCCATCTATTGTACAAGTCTTTCTAGCTCATGAGCCTCAGGCATCTGCAACTAAAAACATGATCCATATCTCTCAGAGTAAGTCTTTCTAATTTCCCGTTCACAATGAAATCACCACTGAGAAACACTGTTCTCCATATTGAATCCTACAGTTTCTGGGCAGTGATAAGAGACGGAAAAGTTGCGATGTTTGACTACATTGACAAGGATAAGAACCAAAAACATTACGGGCAGGACACTCCTCCAGAGTACAAAATGGCAAGCATTCCGCATGACCTTCCTCTCTTCCTCAGTTACGGAGGGGCAGATGCGCTTTCTGATGTCCAAGATGTAAAGCTATTGCTCAACAGCCTCAAAGATCATGATGGAGATAAGCTTGTGGTTCAGTACAGAGATGATTATGCTCATGCTGATTTTGTCATGGGTGAAACTGCTAAGCGAGATGTATATGATCCTCTCATGGATTTCTTTAAACTTCAGTGACAACATTACTAGTAATGCCAGTACTTTTTCTTTTCTTCTCTTTTTACCAACAAAATTTATACCAAAATGTAATAATAGAGACAATTAAAGTTTTGAGACATGATTTCTACCACAATTTAAGGTTCATTTGTTAATTGCAAGTTAGTGAAGATGTGAGAGCTAGACTTTTGCAAGGACGACAACTTTTGATAGTCTCGCACAGGATGCAAAGTTAACATGTTCCCTAAATATACATGGTAATTAAAGCTAATTACAATCCAAATTAGAGTCAAATTATAATCCAAATTATATTTCTAATTATAATTAAAGTCATAATCCTAATCATAAAATAACATGAAAATGTAAGAACATTAATTTCACCATGATATGAAATAAAAAAGAACCAAATAGGCTACCTTAAGTGACACATAGGCTCTACTTTCGCTTTTCTCAAATACACGTTTGGTCTAAGAGCATAATGATTCTGGACTCGAACACATAAAGTTAACCGGTTCTCTTGAACTCTTTATCATTGCTTATTAACATGAATGCGACCCTGATCGACCTGCAAAAGACGTAGAACAAAAGGTCTTATTAGTGCCAAACGAGGACTTTTGACTTTCTTTTTCATGAGCTAATAATATCTTCATAAATCTAGTGACTCTTTCTTTGCCAAACCAGGGTGATGGCCTTAGCTTTCTCGATCTGCCTGCATTGGCGGTACGTCTTCATCTGTTAGTAATGAGACAAAAGAAACATACTAGCAAAGTACAGACAAAGCATAGTTCTCTGGAATGAACATGTTTTTGGTTTGCATCCTTGGATCACTAGCTTGTTTGAAACAATCCATGCTATACTTGTTAAAATATGGAATCGTGGCTGAGGCGAAATCCAAGGTTGATGTAACTTTCTAATGATTTTTAATTAGGAAAAGGTAGGCCCAATTAGATGTCTTTGTTTAAACTAGACAGTTTAATCCACCAAGCAATCTGTTGAAGAAAGGAGGTTGTATACGAGATACCAGTACAGAGCTCCTCATGTCAATACCCTTTTCTTGTTTTTATCTTCTTTTCTCTACCTATAAAAGATGGCAGAACCTTCATTATTATAACAAATGAAAATGGCAAACATTCTTACCTCTATTACTGCAGTTGTTCTGTTCTGGGGATTGGCAGTTGGTACTAGAACAAAGCTATTCTCTTTCGAAGACAACGTGGTTCCGGCAGTGGCTCCATCTGGTAGTGATGGTATCTGTGCATCAATGGTGCTATCACAAGGCTACCCTTGTGAAGAACATACAGTATGTGCCTTCCCTTCAGTTCAATTTGTCAAGAGCTGTGATTTTTGTTTAGCAAACGCGGACTGAACTTAAGTGGTTGCATTTGCCATTTGGTTGATAGGTAACAACACAAGATGGCTACATACTCAGTATGCAGAGAATTCCAGCTGGTAAGTCCGGGGAGACCTCCGGGAACAAGGTACCGGTTCTTCTACAACATGGACTCCTTATGGTGAGTAATTCTACTGCAGGAACTTAAATTTTCATTAAGTTTAGTACATTTGTATGAACTGAGATGTAACAGTTTATATGGCGTGTGTGGGCAGGATGGGATAACATGGCTGCTACTACCTCCAGACGAATCTTTGGCATTCATCTTGGCAGATAATGGGTATGAGGTGTGGATTGCCAATACCCGTGGAACCAAATATAGCCTTGGACATACATCACTCACCCCCGATGATCCGGTAATTACTAATACTACATATCATTATCTTTATCAAACTCTCCTCTTGCTGTCACCATTTTGTTGTTGAATAACTTTTTCTCTTCTTTTCAGGCCTATTGGGAGTGGTCATGGGATGAATTGGTCGCTTATGACCTCCCAGCCGCATACCAGTATGTGCATGATCAAGCAGGACAGAAGCTTCACTATGTTGGACATTCACTGGTGAAATTAACAACCCTGTCGTTTTGCAACTTTTGTATGCATGTTTCGGGATTTATTCGAAGATACCATACAAATTTCATGTAACGGAATGTGGACTATTTTGTAGGGAACTTTGATTGCTCTTGGTGCTTTTTCAGAAGACCAGCTAGTTAACATGTTGAGATCAGCTGTCTTACTTAGCCCAATTGCTCATGTTGGTCAGATAACCTCACCCCTAGCAAAAACTGCTGCTGAAAACTTCATTGCTGAGGTTAGAGTAATTCCTTCCATCTATTTTAGCATGTCCAGTAGAAACAATAGTCTTTGACGATTTATTATCTTCTTATAACAGGATTTATACAAATCAGGTTTTAGAGAATTTGATCCAAAAGGGTAAGAACGGTGCTTGTACACTTGTTGGTTATATGTGAAACAATTGACACATGGTAATTTTGGTAAATTGACTCATTCATTAACTTTTAGACCAAAGGTAGTCCAAGTTCTCAAGGACATCTGCTCCAAACCAGGCGTTGACTGCACAAACTTGATGACCTCTTTCACAGGTAATACACATGTTCATATATACATGATTACTAATACTGACACCTAGACATCGTCTGTTGACTTGGAAGTTTCGGTAACTTGTAGGCCAGAATTGCTGCTTAAATTCATCCATTACCGACATTTTTCTAGACCACGAGCCTCAGGCAACTTCAATAAAAAACATGATCCACCTTGCTCAGAGTAAGTGTTCCTAATATCCAATTCACAGTTAAACCATCACTACTGGAAAGACTTCTGCTCAAAATTGAGTCCTGTGGTTAATGTGCAGTGATAAGAGATGGAAAAGTTGCGATGTTCGACTACAATGACAAGGAGGAGAACCAACAACACTACGGTCAGGACACCCCTCCAGAGTACAAAATGGCGACCATTCCGCATGACATTCCTCTCTTCCTCGGTTATGGAGGGGCAGATGCGCTTTCTGATGTCCAAGATGTGAAGCTATTGCTCAACAGCCTCAAAGATCATGATGGAGATAAGCTTGTGATTCAGTACATAGATGATTATGCTCATGCTGATTTTGTCATGGGTGAAAATGCTAAGCAAGATGTGTATGATCCTCTCATGGCTTTCTTCAAACTTCAGTGAAAAATTGAAAACCTCATTTGTACAAAGTAATATCAATACTTTCTTTCTTCTTATTTTACCAACAAAAGTCATACTAAAACAGTAAAATGTAAGAGTAGAATCTATAGTTGAAAGTTTGTACACATTGACACTCATTATAGTGAATGATTCTGGGAAACCAATACAGAGCCCCAATGACAGCATATTACCTACCTAGTCGTACCGCAAGCTTGTGGCACCTTGGAAAAGGGGACTAAAAGAATTTGAGGTTTCGAAACCAAGATCTCATACAAACAAATTCTTACTATCGTTTGAGAGTAGTAAAGGTGATGAGTAACAAAAATGAGTTGAATTAGTGTTGAGACGGTCGTTGAGTCATTTGACACGATTAATTAGACAAACTCTTAATTTTTTAACTATTATGTGCCCACGTGATACAACCAGCAGAGCCCTAGGGTTTCTAAGTAGAGTGTGGCGGCGGCGCGGTAGTCTTCACCGGCGGGCCTTCGTTGTAGGTCGCGAGTTGCAGACCTCTGTGTCTGTTTGGTGGTGACAGAGGGTCGGTAAGATCCGGGTGGTTTCTTGGATTTGGGTGACGGGTTTGGGCGCTGTTGGATCGAGGCAGATCGACGACGTTTCTGGAAGGTTGATACCGGCATGATTGGGGTCTGGGTCGGAAGGCGGATCTCTGGGCGGTAGTGTTGAAAGCGGGACGGTGAGTTAACCGGTCGGATTTGGAAGTCTGCGAGCCCTCTATTTTCCGGCAGGTCGAGCGTCTTGGTGGTTTTGTACAGGGGAGCGGCGGCTCTCGGGTTGCAGTTTTTGGCTTCTATTGATTGCGAGTGGTGGTGGACAGCTTTGGGTTCACCATGATCGGGCTTGACACTGATCGAGGTCGGCCGCCAGAGATGGTTGTGGCGGCGGTGGCAGATTGGCAGCGAGTGCACATGTCTCGGGCTAGCCTCGTTGGGCCATTTGGGCTCAGTCTCTCTTGGGCCCATTTGAGTAGGTCTGATTCAATCCAGAATTGGGCCAGGTTTGAGGGTGTCTTGCCACCCTCATTCATTACTTAGTGTTTTGGGCAGGCTTGGCCCGAGAGTTGACCTCCTTGGGTGATGCAGGGCCTTACGGTTTTTAAAGTGCCAGTCGTAATTCAGATCATGGTTATATGGAATTGGTAATTATCTCGAGTTGGGTTGGAGAAAGCGGCTTATGGATGAGGAATTGACTCCTATTTGTTTGCTGGGAAGTAGTTTTCTACTTCGTACCACAATTGCGTGATTGGCGGATGGTTGGCTAGAAGATGATTTTGCCTCAGAAGACACGGAGTTGTTCTTTGTATATGAGTCCGCTTAAAAAGTGGGCTTCATTTGATTTGTAATGAGTTACAGTACTTAGATAGGAACTTGGTTGTTATCCCACCATTTTTCTGTCTTTAAGGGTATATATGTAGACTCTGGCTTTTTAGCTGGTCATCTAACGCAATGAACCTTCTATTTAAAAAAAAACTAGCATGTGCCCACACTCTATGTGTGCAAGTGTGTTTTTTTTGGTAAGGAAGTGGGTAGTTTATCAACCAAAGCAGTTTTTTACAACAATAACTACTATTTATTTTATTTTAAGGAATTTGATTGTTTTATTATATTTTTTTTAAATTGACATTATTGTCCCTGTTAGTTATTTCAGTTTCTAAAGTTTTTTAATATTAGAGGGTTATATTCGTCAAATTTTTCAGTTTTGGAGAGCAAACTCTCTTCTCTTAATAATATATAGTATAGATATAGATAAACACAGAATGATACGAATAAGATTTGGTACACCTTATTAGAAACCCTATTAGGCAAGTACCTTATTGGCAATTTCAAATTGTATTTCTGGTATATTACCCACAAGCACGATAATTAACCGGTGTAGCTACCCTAGGGCGAGAATGGTCAATTTCTCAATTTTAAAAAATCCTTAATTAGTCTTAATTTTCAAAATTTAATATATATTTATCTTAAGTAGTTTTTTTTATCAAATTAATGAGGTCAGCCCATTATATAGATTCAGCAAACAGTACAAAAACGAAACACCCCTAAAGAGTCGACAGAAAGAATCGTTTCTTAGAGTACCATGAGACTCATATTCTAAAACAAGAACAAGACCCACTATACCCCCAGTACACACACCTTTTAGACAGTTCACACACTTTTATTCCAAACAAAAATCAGTAATCTCCGAAGCAAGATAAAAAAAACCCTCAAAGATTATGATTTTTGCAACCTAACAAAATTAAATAGTTTTCGGAAGAGGAGTAGTAGACTCTCCTTCCAATTCTGGCCGAGCCCACGACATCCACATCATCATCCAAAGCAAGCCTGGTCCAACTAGCCCAAGGTATGGAAACCTAAGGGCACCCAATCAGGAAATGCTAAGGGCACCCCATAGCTTTCTCCATGGAATTTCAGACCATCACCACCGGCAACCTGCGCTGTTGCCAGAGGACATCGACATCGTAGACCACCTCGCCCAACGCTGGTAGAAACACCGCGACCATCCTTGTCCGCCGATCTGCATCCACCAAAATCCAAATCCCCATCTCCTCTGCCATACGTCACAGCCACCAACCCTTGTCAGCAACCAAACGTTGCTTTGGGCTTGATACATCGTCTCTGAAATCCAAATAACCCCCATACAACACTGTTGGTTGAACGAAAGTGATGAGAAGTAAGATCCATTTAGCCATAAGGCTAGCAGTGGCCATGGCCAGCAAGATTGAGAATTTTGATTGGTTGAGAAGTTCACGATTAAACCCTAGCAGAGCGGCTAGGTCAGTTACAAAAGTTAAACAATAAAAGACTTATCTTAAGTAGTCTTAATTAATGAGCAATTAACTAGTTTCATATACCTTAAACAGTGAGTAGTCAGAACGCGCTTGCACGCGCCTGAGAGTTTCAACGCAGGTTACCCCCCCTGTCCGGCGGCCTGCCCTTACGCCGTCGTCGGATGGGCTATTGTCGACTCCATGTGGGTCAGGCGTGAGGCCGGGTCCCTTGATCAAGTTCCGATCCGGGTGATTGCGGTGGAAGTCAGAGAGGTGATGGAGGGGAAGTCTACGACTGTTGGTTGGTACTGGTACTCTCTTCGAAGGCCTAATCTGCGGCTTAGCGCACCGGTTCGACGGCGGCTAAGCGATGATGCGTCCGGCGCGGCGTGGCACGGGGCTCGGAGCGACCCGATCTTGGTTGGGTCATCTGATCCCGATCTGGGTTGGAGTGTTCCAACTCGGATTCTCCATGGTGCGTTGCAGATGGCGTCTCTTCGGGGCTGGGTTCCGATCTGGGATGGCAGTCCTCCATTGTGCGTCGGAGATGACATATCGTTGACGGCGTTCTGGCGAAGGCGGCGAGGCGGCGCTGTGCAGGATCCGACGGTGGCTGTAGTGGAGTTGGGTCAGGCCCGATGGACGGTTTGTGGATCTCCTTCCCCCTGGATTAGTATTGCTTGGGCTTGGGATCCCTTTTTGGGCCCGGTCTAGGCTACATATTTCCTTTATGTTATTAACTTTTTTTGCAGTAGCTGTTTACTTAAGTCGCGTCTTTGGCGTGAAATAAATCTCTACACTTGTTGTGGAGGACTAGTCAGGTCTGGTGCCTGGGTATGCACTCAATGTGCCTTGTTTGCTCTAGGTTGGCGGCGGTTTTTTTGCTTTGTCAAATGGTCGCTACCGCCTAGTGGCAGGATGAGACTAAGTGTCGTCGGATTTATTTTTCGGCGGCAACATAGTAGGAAAGCTGTGTTAAAGCGGGTACTTATGCTATGTTGTAATCGTGTTACATATCGAGTTATCTTTCCGTTATGTCACTGCTATGTTAAAGCAAATGGAGTAGCTAATTGTGCACTCTTTGCTAGTTGGTGCTTGTTAGAATACAAGTCTCCTGTAGAGATTTCTGATATTATTTCAGAAGATACTCTAGATGCTCATTGTAATCAGGGGTTTAGGCTCAATGTCCCCCCCTTGTATTCGACAGTTTCATTAATCAAGGTTTGAGGGCAGCCGCACCAGCCCTTTATTCAAAAAAAAAAGTAGTCTTAATTAACCTTGAACCTTAATAGAATGAAACAAAATTGATCATCCTCAATTTTGGAAAATCTTTAATTAGTCTTATTTTTCAAAATTTAATACAAACTTATCTTTAATCAGTTTTAATTATCCTTTTTTTTTTTGGGTTGAAAATTAGTTTTAATACACTAAATCTAATTGATACAAATCTTTTCAAGGTCCTCTTATCTTATTGATCGATATATGCCCATAATGGCATTGTACCCATGGTCTCATGCCATATGCGCATATTTATGGTTCTTTGTTAGTATGCTAAATCGAAGTAACATGTATTTTTCTTTTCTTTTTGAAAAAAAGAAGTAACAAATATTTTTTTTCCCTATATTTATTGTTCATCTCAAATCCCAAAATTATTCAACATAATTTAAGGGTCTTTCAATTTCTGCATTTAGTACAAAAAAATATATTAAACTTTAATTTTCTTATACTTATATGTTTTGAAGAAAATGTTATTTAGTTTTATTTTTAGTAAAAGATTGTGTTATTCCTAGAGGATGATTAAAAGTGAGTTTAATTTGTTAGTTAATACCAATTTGACATTCCTAAGTGAGATTTTTGGCTACGGCGTCATTGAAGGTATAACACACGAAATTCTATGAAGATGATGTTCAAAACTTGATGTGGACGGCACGTTGAACTAATTTTTGTTTCATTTGATTACTGAAAATTGAATTGATAATAGAATATACAAGACTAGGAAAAGATGTTTCACTTTAATAATGATTTTCCTTTGATTCATCACTTAAACGTTCATCGTAAACGTAAGTACGTTTTCTAATCTCTCTCTTCCCCATTGCACTGCTCAATCCATTAATTTACAAAAATTTCAATTTGAATATTACGATTTATGAGTTAATTGAAATTACAAGTTAATATGTTCATGAATAGTAATTCATAATAGTAATGGAAACTCATTAAAACTCATCGAGTCTCTCACTATTTCATTATAGTAATTGAAACTAATTAAAACTGATATAGTGAGACTAATTCATTATTGTAATTCAGGTAGAGGAGCGGATACACAATACAGGCTTTCTCTACTTCATTTGGGCAAAACATTTCAAAGTTTGACCTGCATATTCTCAAGTCAAAGTTTCTGTTTATATCATATTCATATTCATTACCGAAGTGACGGTTTTTGTAAATTAATATTCTGATGGATCTCTATATGCATGGCCTTCGTTTGCTATAAATAGCATAAACTGTGGATACTTGTTGCACCAAATCAGAGAGAACCAATTGATCTAGCTCGAAAATGGCCAAGTACCCTTCAAACCATCTGCTTCTCGTGGCTCTACTTTGTGCTTTTGCAGCTGCAGGAATCAACAGTCTTGATCAAAATGGTATTTGCAAATCATTGGTGGAGACACAAGGCTATACTTGCCAAGACCATCAAGTAATTCATGAACTGTCGCAAAATGATCCTTAATTAATTCTACTTTTATCAGTTTCGTTCACTATACTTGTTTATCGATCTCTCCACGTATATGAATTGCACGTGAGAGAGAGAGTATTAGCTTGATATACATTGTTCACTCATTTAGTTACAAATTAAGTTTTATTATGGAAATTTTGATGGAATATTTCAGGTAACGACAGAAGATGGTTACATCCTCGGGTTGCAGAGGATTCCATCTGGACGTTCCAGTAACAATTCGACCGCTCAGAAGCTGCCTGTTTTATTACAACATGGACTTACGATGGTTCGTACCTTATTATATGTTTGAACTGCATATTTGAGAGCTTGCAGTACAACATGTTGCATGTAAATTTCACACATTGACCGATTGAGAAACATTGTGTGCGGTAACAGGATGCTGCAGCATGGCTAATCAATCCTCCAGATCAAGCTTTGGCGTTTATCTTAGCCGACAAAGGGTTTGATGTATGGCTTGCTAATGCTCGAGGAACGCAGGCTAGCCGTGGACACCAATCACTCAGTACTAATGATCCGGTAAATACTTTGCTTTTACATATGGTAATGATCAGCATTCTAATCATTCACTAATGATATCAACATTATCACCCATGGATTCTGCAGACTTACTGGGAATGGACATGGGATCAATTGGCTGCTTATGATCTTCCTGCTTTCTTTAATTATGTGAACAATCAAACAGGACAGAAAGTACACTATGTTGGCCATTCATTGGTAAGTATTTAGTTTTTTAATTTAAAGAAAAAAAATTATGTAAAAGGGATGACTGAGGGTTGATGTATTTGAATTATAGGGAACATTGTCAGTATTAGCTGCCTTGTCACAACAGAAGCTGAGTAACACACTAAGATCAGCTGCTTTACTTAGCCCGGTTGCTTATCTGGGTCAGATCACCACAGTGTTGGGAAGAATTTCTGCTCAATCATATTCTGCTGATGTAACACTACTATATATTGACTCAACTTACAAATTTTGTAATTAGTTGAATATGTATTCTGAAATTTATTGATGAATTTACTAGAATCTGATCTGTTTCATTCAACAGGGACTCTACGCCTCTGGTATCCGCGAATATCCTCCTCAAGGGTGAGCATGATAACAATGTTAACCAATTTTGCTTCAGTAGAAGGTCATTAGTTTGCATGAAATGTATTACCTAATTCAGTTTGGTACATTTCCATAATCTTTTCTCCAAATCCCAACAGGGTAGCTGGACAGAACTTGGAGACATTTCTGTGCTCACAACCGGGTGTGGACTGCTCCAATTTTATGGCCGCTGTAACCGGTAATCCTAATGTTAAGCCTTTTCTCATAAGTCATAACCAAAGTAACTGCTGTACCTTTCATTTTTTGTTGATTGACCTGCATTTTTCTTTTTTGTGTTCCATTCTATAGGTCCTAATTGCTGCATAACTCCAACAAGTTCAAATCTTATCTTTCAGCATATACCACAGTCCACTTCCACAAAAAATATGGTACATTTGTCTGAAAGTAAGTCTTTCATGTCCTAGGTTCTGAGCTACGTACTACTAATTGCTACAAAATTTCAATTTTTGATTTGTGTTTATGGATTTTGGACAGTGATCAGGAGAGGAACAATAACAATGTTTGATTACATTTTTCCGGCCATTAACATGCAACACTACAATCAGCTTACTCCTCCGGTGTACAACATGGCAAGCATTCCGAAAGACGTTCCTCTTTTCTTTGGCTATGGAGGGAGAGATGCACTTTCGGACGTCAATGATGTGAAGGCTTTGCTTAATGACCTTAGTGATCATGACAAGGACAAGCTTGTGGAACAATACGTGGAGGAGTATGCTCATATGGATTTCATTATGGGTGGGAATGCCAATCAAAAAGTCTATGATCCTCTGCTCACTTTCTTCGGGCAACATTGAACGTCTTGACTCCCTAATTTGTAGTCTCTAGATCTTCCTTTTGTCTTGCATTTATCAATTTTAGAGACTTTTTTTCCTTTAGTAGTTGTAATAGCTAGATATGCATATTTTCATAATAGCTTTCTCATTGTGTATTACTTTGATTTCTTGGGAATAAAATTCTAATAATTAGCTAGCCCTTGTCACAATGCTGGCCGGATTGGTTCATCACTAATAGTAATTGATATATAGCTACAAAACAAAGGACAAAAATGTGAAAGAACAGTAAATTTTCAAATGCTACCAGGTAGCCTCAGAATGTTAAATATGAAGAACAAAGAAGAAATAACAAAACAGATCGAAATCATGTTTTTATTGATGAGCACCATGATCGATGAAAATGTAAGAACATTAATTCTAACATGATATGAAATCAAAAAGAACAAATAGGCCGGCTACCTTAAGAGGCCAATAGGCTCTACTTTCTCTATTCTCAAACATAGATGTTTGGTCTAAGAGCAAAATGATTCTCGGCTGCAGTACGTAAGAGCTGCTATAAATGGATCATCAGCATAATCGTTTCCCTTATGATGACTCTTTATGCTTTTCGATGGAAAGAAAAGATCCTCACAGCAAATAGCAGAAGTCGATGAAGCTGCATTAACTCGATGATCAATAAGCAGGTTCCTCCTAACTGAGGATCTGAACATTCTTTTCAGCTTGCTGAACAAGTTGATGAGCTTCTCCATCCTCATAGGCTTGTTTGCTTTGTTGCTCATAATGTATTTTAAGACCAACTGCTTGTTTCTATTTATACAGAGGGGATCGAGTTGGAAGAATGTGTTAAACAGCTCTCCAACAGAATGCTGGCATCACATGTATTTTTTTTTTTTTTTTAGAGTAATAGTCAACCACTTTATTGATAATAATAATAAGAAATATTACAACTTATAGATGTAGAAACTACATCGAAATATGAAATAACAATAACAATAATAGATGCAACAAAGCATCGGAAATAAAACCTAATAAGAAGATTAAGTGATGCACTGAAGCATTTGATGAAGCACCGGACAGAATCCGGGCTATGTAAAACGGTACCAATAGTATGGTCGACCATACTTCCACGCAAAGATATACGTCGAATAGAGGGTAACCTTCTATCAAGGTAACTGGTGGTAATGTGACCGACCTTGCCTACTCCACGCAAGATAATACGTCGAATAGAGAGCAATCTTCTACCTGTGTAGCCGAAAAACCCATTCCAAAATGCCAAAAAATATTGAACCCATAAACAATCTCCTGTATCCCAGATGCAAACCCTAATAGCAGTGGGCTCATACACCAATTGCAAATCCCCAAGAAGGAAGGCCCAACCAAAAACCCTACTTGAGCAATCCAACAAAGAAGAGGCCCAGGCCCACGTAATTCTCCTTCGGGCACCCAAGAGCGTTCTGGGAACCCCGACCATCCCTAACGTCGATCCCGTCTGCTGCTCCGCCTCCCTTGGCCGAAGAAAGATCATCTCGGTCCCACCAAGACGACTCCACCTGCCGGCCCCCATGTCACCGACTGGAATGCAAAGCTTGCCCAGACCCTTGACCCTGCTTCGCTCATCTTCTGTTGCCTGTTCACCACCTCGATCTAGGATGCAGCGAAGACAGGCGACAGCCGCCGCACACCGGGGAACTGGGTTGATAGAGCTAGCTTGTATCTATGAAACTAACTTAAAATTTTCCTTTTTTATGTTATTTCATAAATGAATGAGAAGCTCCACTGGCCTTCTCCTTTTCTTGATTTAGAACCGATTGTAGCTATAGCTTAATTTGAGAATGTTACGTCTCGTCTGTTGAGAGACTAGAGATCGATTTTTGGTTTCTTAGATCACCTCAAACAAACAAATATACATAAATACTTTTTTCGTCTAGAAGACTTCAAACTACAAAAATAGTTTGTAAAGTCCCACTTTTATTCTCAAAGTAGAGAATTAAAACATTTATTTTGCTTTGGTAGGACTCTGCTCCACCTTTCATCATTTGACACTATAATTAATAGAGACCACTCGGGTCTTCCGAATTTCCGTTTTCGTTAGTTCCATATTTGCTTTTTTTGGTTTATTTGTGAGGTTTTGATTTTGATCCGCCTCTGTAGTCGATCTTGTTTTCTTTTTCTTAATATAAGAGGATAGAAACAATATGTTCCTTGCCTATCCAAGCCTTTACCAAAAAAAGAATTATAACATTTGACTTGCGTGAGAGTACATGAATTTCTCTACCATTCGACATGCTTCTCATGAATTCATTAGGTTCTTGACATGCTTCTCATGAATTTCTTTACCGCAGGACACATCTATTTTAGAATCCCAAGATCCCCAGCCAACGGTCAGGAAAGAAAAGAATTCAATTCGTTTGAAAAACAGTTAAGAAAATGAAATAAATCTCTCTATACGACGCAACCGTCGAGAGTTATTGCGTTTTTAATTTTCTTTATTATTTTTTTTAAGACCATATATGATGACATAAATCTTCTAAAAGTACGTCCGAAATAATAACATGAGCCTCCCTTATACCGAGAGTACAACACCATTAGCTTCTCAATAACAGTCGATAGTAAATTGAAGGAGTTACATTCAAATAAGCACGACAATATTCCTCTGACCGACCAATAGGAGATAAGTCCTCAGTTTGCCGACACAGTGTGGATATCAGTGCTGCACATTTAGTCTCAACCTCGACCGTGCACCAATCATGCTTGCTGCGCTATATTGCCTAGCGCCTCCCTTAGAGCTAGTGCTTCCACTTGCAACGGTGAGGAGGCTCCTTTCACATAAAGATGGAATCTGGCTGCAAAGTACAAAATCACCCTGTTCATTCCTTGCCACTACTCTCAGACCACCATCCTTAGTCCCTGGCAGACCTAGCTGAGAGCAAGTGAAGGATTATGCGCCCACTGAATTTTTATCTATAGTGGAGTTAATTGATGATCTACTAGCTAGCGGACAAAATTTTAACTTAAATATTAACATATATGCCCCCTCAGCAACTTAAAATAAAGAGAATATGACAATATGTTCTCATATAAATAAAATCATGAGTCCGTCGTTGCCAGCTCGAAATGTTTCTTTATTTGTGTAGACACCAAAAATTTAATGAAAATAAAATTCATTAAATAATTCGGTCACCACTTGAAATTATAACCGAACAAATTTAGTCAGCATGTGGATCCCGCAAATTGTCC